>NC_133782.1:445345-598299 GCF_003597395.2 Chelonoidis abingdonii
CCAGACGATAAACGAGATCTCTGGCTGCGGTAAGCAAGATTGGCACAGAAGCAGATGAGCAGGGAGACTCAACCACAAGCGCGTGCCGGGGAGGCGTGTTGGGCACTAGGCAGGGGAAGTTCGTGGCTTTCTACAAACCCCAGATAAGAGGGGAGCGATGCTGAGTTGACGTTGGTGCAGTAATGGCCGGGCCGCGGGGTCGGTGCCGAGGAGGCGCTTGTGTCGCCGAGTAGCCGCGCTCGGTGCAGAAGGTGGAGTGGAAAGGAGTGCGCTCAATCTTTCGTTCTCGGGCTTAAAACGCCTTGCAAATGGAGGCACTTAGTTGCTGAATACGATCCCCCAAGGCACCGGTAAACAGGAGTCTGTGGATCTCTGTCGCACGGCCAGAGGCCAGCCAAGCACGGATAAGAACGGCTGAGCGGGCATGGGCTCTGGCACCGGTTGCGGGGAGGGGCACTCTCGAACCCCACTAACTATGGTTAACTAACCTATGCTAGCAAAGAAAAAAACGCATAAGTATAGATAAATACATATTAAAGGTTAAACATATATCTAAAACACAATAACTACAGTAGCTAGGGAAGCGGAGGTCAGCTAGCTTGCGCTCCACTGTTCCAATGGACCGACATGGGCGGTAAGAAGGAACTGGAGCGGGTGGGCCGGCGGGGTATATCTTACCGCATATGCGGCGCCACCTTAGGGGGCGACCTGCCGGCCCACTGAGTTGCTAGGGTTAAAAAGTTTTTCTGAGTCTTGGGGTCCCCCAGAGAAGGTTTTGGGAGACCAGAGGGAGCCAAGCCCTGGAATCCTTGGCTGGTGGCAGCGATATCAGATCTAAGCTGGTAATTAAGCTTAGAGGGTTCATGCTAGCTTCTCAGTTTATGGACGCTAAGGTTCAAATCTGAGTAGGAAGCTACGACAGAGTGTGCTGCGAACGGGGGTCGCAGGCTCCCAGGAGTGCTGAGAGAGGAAGGTCCAGAGGAGGCAGGAGAGGCAGGGAGGTGTGCGTATTAAGCCCAGAACTGGGCTCTGAGATGCGCTGCAGTCCCTGCGCTAAATGCCAGGCATGTTCCCAGAGTGGAGGATCTAGGGGAAGGGTGAGCGCCTGGGAGCCCGAGGGCAGGTGCTTTGGAGACTCTCCCATCCCTTCTCACTGCCAGTGTGGGCAGGAAGAACAGGTGGTTTGGGAAAGGGGGCAGAGCTGGGCCAGCACTGCAGGGGCAGGGATTGCCTGGGCCGCTAGAGAGCTCAGCCCCGCCCCAGGGCATGGGGGAAAGGATTTTCCTTACGCCTCCCCCTCACCACAAGCTCTGCCAACAGCTGCCAGGTGTGAGCCCCACAGACAGGTCCTAGCCCCTTCTTCAGCCAGCCAGAACCCTCCTGGCTTACAGCAGTGATGCACAGCACTCTATGGCGCCAGCCACGCAGCCAGCGGCAGTGCTGCGCACGCCCAGCTTGGCTGAGCAGTGCATGGCGGGCTGCGAGGGAGGGCCATGGCAGTGCAGAGGCCCAGCTGGGCTTCGCCACGGCTGGCAGTGCCAGCCTCACACTGGCTGCCCCAGCCTAGCAGTACTTTCTAGAGCACTGTTTAGTGATTGATGTACAAGGAGAGGCACAGGAGCAGATCAGAACAAGCTCCGCACAGAAGAGATGCTTCCCGTAAAGCAAACCCTCTATCAGAGCCCCAGCAAGATAGCCCCAGAGGAGGGGATAATGTTCACAAGTGCCCCCCTGCACGCGGTCAGATGGGCTGCAAGGAAGTGGAAAGCTGCCAGGCAGCCCCAAGTGGCAGTTTTCCTTGCCTGTGCTTCCCAGACTGCTGCTGTCCTCTGGGGCTGTAGTCTGTTTCCTAGCTGCTCCCTTAAGCGTGGCTGTGGATGCAGACATGCCTCTCTCAGGTTACAACTGGTTGCATTGCTGCAGGAAGGTGCCTCCAGCAGCTTCATGTCTCTCACGGGCACCAGTGTGACAGGGGCAAGCATGGGAATTGCCTGTGGCTGGGCAACGTGTGCACAACAGCCTCGCTTGATGGGACATGGTTACGTGCAGCTCCCTAGAGGAAGGCTTGGTAGCTGACCCTTCGCTTGCGGGGCTCGGCAGGAACAGCCCTGAGAATCCCTTTGCTGGAGACACTGCATGTTAATCTGCACTGATTTCCTCAAGCAGAACTGGACACAATTCCTCTGCCAGCTGGGTGCTAAGAGGAGACCCTCCTCAGGTTGCTAATCCTGGCTTCCTGCAGGCCAGAGCAGGAAGATTAATTGTGCTGCAGCATTTCATGGCTTCAGAAGTAAGGGCTGCGTTATCTCTCCACACAGCTCTACAGAGATTGCTCTTGGTGCTGGGGCAGTGACTCCGACAGCACTTTCTGGGGGCACCTGCCAGCCAGCACGCTGCTGGGTACCCTTCCACAGCCAGCCCCCAAGGAGCATGGCCACCTGGGCAAGCGCTCACTTTGTAAAGACGTCGTGTGGAGAGGATGTTTATTCCCCTGGTGCCATTGCAGGGTCTGTTGTTCCAGAACAGAACCAGGGTAAAGGGATCTAGTAGAAGAATGCCATTGTAGAATGGGCCCTGCCCAGGGTTATGACAAAGAGGGGTCTGTCTCCCAGCCCGGGCTCTGAACGGGAAGCACACTGTCTCTCCAGTCTGCGGTGGCAGACTTGCACCTTTGCAGCCAGCAGAGCGAGAGACACAGATCCTGTCTGATTTGTTAATTTTATGTACAGTTGTTGGTTTCCTCTGATTCCCCAGTGTGAGCCAGCCAGAGAAGGAACTTGGGTCTTTATCTCATTTTACGTGTCTAATTATCTCTCTGGCGATGAGTTCAGGGTTCTTGATGGGCTGTGGGTTATGCAGCACATGATGGATGTTTAGATTTTATTTATTGTTTTTTATGGCAAAGGCAGATGCCAGAAACGAACTAAAAGTAGGAGGACAAGATGTACTTGCAGCGAGTGCTGCTCTGCTTTGGGATTGAGCGCTATTGCTTAGAAGAAGGCAGTGGATGTAGTGCTAAGAGCAGAGGGGTCAGTGTCAGGATTCCTGGGCCCTGTTCCTGGCTGCGGGAGGGCTGTGGGAGCAGTGGTTAAAGCAGAAGAGTTGGAGTCAGGACTCCTGGGCTCTGTTCCTGACTCTGTGTATGTGTGTATGATCATGAGCGGCAGCATTACATTTTGTGTCTCAGTTTCCTCATCTATGACATGGGTTTAGTGCTCTCTACCTGGCTGGTGTCATGGAGGCCATTTAGGACTCTGTGAAACACCCTGCACGTTGCAGTGGAATGAGCAGCAGGTTTGTTCTCCTCAGGACAGCTGCTCCCAGCAGAGGTATTGTGCCCACTGACAGCTGGTTCCGTGAACTGCTCCTGCTCAGTGTATGCTGGCAGCATGAGGCTGTCAGGAGCGCATCGCCGTGGGGCGCTCAGCACTCCACAGCTTCATCATTGCATCAGTTGCAGGTCCTGGTCTTGATCTTCAAGCTCTCAATGGGCTGGACCCAGGCCTGTAGCTGAGGGACTGTCTCTCCCACAACCAAGAGGCAGCTGTGATTGTCTGCAGCAGTTGAGCGCTCAGCAATAGGGGGTGACTGTTAGAGCATGCAGCCTCCCAGGAGAGCTAGGAATGGCCACAGACCTGTGTCACCAGGGCAGAATACCAGATCTGTCGGTTTACTGGGACTTAAACCCAAGGACATACAAAGCAGCCTCTCTTCAGGGCAGGGTCACTGTTACATCACGTGCTGGGTGTCACAGAGAGTGGGGAAGTCAGAGGCCTGCACCCCTCTTCCTGAGATTCACCATGACTCTCAGCCAGCCAGTAAAACAGAAGGTTTATTAGATGACAGGAACACAGTCCCAAGCAGAGCAGGTAGGTACAACCAGAACCCCTCAATCAAGTCCTTCTGGGGGGTTCAGGGAGCTTAGACCCCAGCTTGGGGTTCCCTGCATTGCACCACTCAGCCCCAGACTGATCACAAAAAACTCCTCCAGCAGCTCTCTTCCCCCTCCCCCCTGCTGCTCCTCTCCTTTGTTCAGTCTCCCAGGCAGAAGGTGTCACTTCTCCCAACCTCCCTCCTGGCTCAGGTTACAGCTCAGGTAGCTTCCTTCAAGGGAAGTCCCCCATCCCCAGTGTAACCCCCCTGCGACATTCCCAGGTCAAATCCGCCCTGCTTCCTGCTCCTGCACATTGGGGCTGACCTGTTGTGCAAGGCGCTCACATAAATGTCTGGCTAGACAGACAGATGGACAGATTCATGAGTGCAGCAAGGCCTGGGTCTGGGAAATGTGCAGTTCTCACTTGCAGGGTACATACAGCAGGGTTTAGTCCTGGATGGAAAGTGCCCAGTGTCTCTGGGTTCCAGGAAGCAGGAGCAGATGCATTAACCTGGACGTATAGCCAGGGCCACAGGAGGAGAGCTTCCTGCACATGCAGGGGGGTTATTAGACACTTGCCTGTCGTCTCCTGCTCTATCATGACATGTCCAGCCCTGTGATGTCATGTGCAGGGATAACTGGAGCAAATGACTCTGCTCTGCTCCAAGCCCTGCTGCCAGGGATGTTCTAACCTCCTCCAGCTTGTAAAGAAGATTCCTTGGCCAGACCAAGCTGCATGTGTCCAGCCAGCTCTGTTCTCTCGGGATCAGCATGGTGCCGGCGTGCGAGTAGTGTTCCCACTGGTCAGTGTCTAGGTGGCACTGCTGTGGACAGTGTGTTCCTGTGGGTCAGTGGTGGGATGGTGCTGCCATGGGTGGTGTCTTCCCATGGGACAGCACAGCCCTGGTGCAGTGGTTGCGTAGGCGTGTCACTCTTGGGGATCATCATGTCTTTGCCGCAGACTCCAGCGTGTCTCTTGAATGCAGCGTGGTGGAGTAGTTGGGGGGCTTGATGCTGAGTGCTCTACTTTGCAGGGCCTGTAATGGACCCTCATTAAATGGGACATTTCCCATTTATGATCTGAATTTCTCTCCATCCCACACAACTGCTGTTCTGGTGTTTTTATGCCTGTCGTTGGAAGGTTCAGGTGTTATCATGGGAAGGTGCAGGAGTGGGAAGTGGGAGGCACGGTGCAGGGGTGGGTGGAAAGAGGAGGGAGCGAATATTACACAGAGCGTTTGGGTGATGGGCAAGGGAGAGCCAGACGGAGGAGGGTGGATGGGAGGCACAGAGAGAGCCTGTCATGGAAATGTTATTGCGAGGTTTCTAAGCACTCACTCATTAAGCTAGACAGCGAACTAGTATCACCTCAGTGTAGCCTGGACATGCCTGGTAGGGATACACGGTAACTACTGCAGACAGCAAAGCATAAATAAGCTGGCTCAAAGCAGCCCATCTCTGAGAGCTGATGGTGGGAATTCCTGGCATATCAGCATTGCTATGGCTCTGAGGAGGAGGCCTGAGACCAATTAATGTGGCTACGTAACTGTTCATTTCTTCCAGGGACAGCAGGAAGGGGCAGATCTGTGTAAACAGGAGTGAAAGCTGCCCTGCTAACTCCATGGGCTTATGACTCCTGGCAGGATCAGGGCTGGAGTGGCCCAGGGTGGCTGGAATGGCCTCTGGACTCTGCCCCCGGGGGCTTGGGCTTTGGCACTGTCACCAGCTGGGTGGGCATTTCTGTCAGTGAGTTACCTCGCACCTGGGTGGCTTTCCATTCACTTTGCTCTGTTATAACCAGGGCGTCACTGATGTGTTTCACTCATTCAGGCTTTTTCTTAGCCAGATCTGCCGTTGCTCCAGGGTGTTGGATGAAGTATTTATAGGGATTTGGGTATTTTGCCAGGTCACAGTATTTGGAATCTGGGTCTCTACACTGCCTGGACAGGCATTGATTGCACACTGAATAGCCAGGAGACCTGAGTGCGTATATTCCTCACATAGGTTCAGCTAGAGCCAACGTTTTGTGGTTATTGTTGAGTTAAGTATGTGGCATCACAGGAACATAAGGATTGCCAGATCAGAACCATGGTCCATCCAATCCAGTCTCCTATCCGTGACATCAGCCAGCTCCAGATCCATCACAGGAAGTGAAACTGCCTTGTGTGGAAGTAAAACCCCAACCCAGTGCCCAGGGAAGGCAGTTGGAGTCACTGAAGCAGGCTGTAATGGAATATGCAGCTGTGGGGTGTCTCTACCTTGCCCTGGGGCCTTGGAGTAGGAGAGGTTAGATTCCTCTCTTTTCTTTACCCCATCTCAAGTAACTAGATGTCTTCATTATCCATATAAATGGTCAGTCTTCTTTGAGCCCTGCATAGCCCTTAGCCCTGCGGAGCCCTTAGCTGCAACAGTGACAGAGAGTTCCCCAGGTTAATTAGATATCATATGTCTGTGACATTACACTCCATATGCTTTATGGAAATATGCTTATGAATATAACATAACTGGAATATGCTTTATGCTAAATACCCCTTGTATGGTGTCATTAGAAAGCTTATAATCTACTAAGTCTGTTCATCCTATTTGTTTGCTTGTATTATTTCTATATCTGGAGATAGGGGAATAAGATATAAACTTATATCACTGATGTAAACATGTTAAGTGGAGGCCATTAAGGGTGCTCCAGAAACAATCAGTTGTAAATAGCCTTAGTGACTTGAAAGCCTTCCTGTGTATGAGTGGGCCAGCCCATGGGGAATGGAGACTAGGGGTCTTACAGTGACATGGGACCATGTCACCTGATAATGAAATCATCCTAAGTCTGGTACTTTTCCATGTAGAAGGAGGGATGGGGACCCAGAGAGAGAAAAGATTCCTGCCTTGTGCCAAAGCTATAAAAGGGGGTGGAGCGGGACAAAAGAAGTGACCAGTCATGAGAAAATCCCTGCTTACCACCTAAGGTGCCTGTTGGAGCTAACAGGGATTGTACCAGGGGAAAGGATGGGGCCCAGACTAGGAGGGAGTCTAGTCTGTGAAAGAAGCTTATTGGAACATCTCTGAGAGTGAGATATTACCTGTAATCAGTTTCTTAACGTATTAGGCTTAGACTTGCGTGTTTTTGCTTTATTTTTCCTGATGACTTACTTTGTTCTGTTTATTACTTGTAACCCCTTAAATCCTACTTTTTATACTTAATAAAATCACTTTTGTTTATTAGTAAACCCAGAGTACGTGATTAATACCTGGGGAAGCAAACAGCTGTGCACATCTCTCTATCAGTGTTATAGAGGGCAGAGAATTTATGAATTTACCCTGTATGAGCTGTATACAGAGTAAAACGGATTTATTTGGGGTTTGAATCCCATTGGGAGCTGGGTGTCTGGGTGCTGGAGATAGCTGACCTGCTGAGTGGTTTTTGGGTAAAGTCTGCGGCTTTGGTGGCATGGCCCAGACCCCCGAGTCTGTGTTGCAGCAGGCTAGTGTGTCTGGCTCAACAAGGCAGGGTTCTGGAGTCCCAGGCTGGCAGGGAAATTGGGATCAGAGGTCATTTCAGTACATCAGGTGACAGTCCCAAGGGGATCCCTGTGACTGAACCTGTCACAATGTCTGTGATCAATTCATATCTTTTCCCCTCCTGGTGTGGGCTGCAGCCTGCCAGTGGGAGGAGGGGGTGAGGGTAGTTGCACTGCAGCGCTGGTCTGGTCCAGTGTGGAAGCACCTTCGTTTCTGTATGAGTGTATGTTGGTCCCTGCGTTCTCTGCTGTAGGTTTGCTGGGTGGCCTTGCGCTGCTGTATGAAGTATTGCCTTCCCCGGGAGTTTCTCCAGGCAGGAGGAACATCTTCCCTCCCTCTCTGTGCTCGCCTCCATCGCCCTCCCGCCCTTCCCTCCCTGGCCCCCAGTTTTCACGTCCTGGGGTCCTGCTTTTGTCAAATTGAACATGATATCAAATTAGAGCCATCACAGGGACAGTCAGAGTGAAGTACCCTGGTTAATGAGACAGCGTTGGAAATCAATAACTTAATTGCAACCATTTGATGGACTTTTATCCAATTTACACTCCTCCGGCCCAGCTGTGTGTGGTTCATGAGGACGTTGCCAGCATGTCTGGGTCGGAGAGAGGGAGGGAGCAGGCAGGATGGCAGTTCTGCTCCCCCTGCACGTCTCTGTGCTAAGGCAGGTGGCCTGCTGTAGAAAATGCTGTAGCAGCAGCCCTAGGTTTGAAGCCCATACTTAGCCCCAGGACATAGCCAAGCAGCAGCCATGTTCTTCTCACACTTGCTCTGGGGGGCCCCCTTAGGCTGAGGGAGGGGCCCAGTTTCCGTGGCCCCTTCGATCCTGGCAGTATTGCCAAGAAAGGGGCAGTTGGGATGGTGATGCCTGTTCCCCTAAAAACCAGGGGGAGACCCACACGGAACAGTCACCCCATCTGGGAAGAGTATCCAGCAGCTCCCACCTTCTGCTGGGCTTAGCCCAGGGGTCTAGTGGTGAAAGGTATCGCATCCCATTACCAGTCTCAGTGCCCTCCCACAGCCCAGCCCCTCTTGGCCTTACGCATGGAGACGAGAACATTCCCTCCGCTCAGAGATCCCAAGGCCAGAGGAGACCTCTTGCAGACATAGCCCCTGCCTGGAGGGCCATACCTGCCCCAGGTTCCTTCCTTTGGAGCCCCCAGAAATAATCGTAAGTACCTTCCAAGTATAAATATAGCCCTGGAGGGCGTCATTATGAAAGTCCCATGCACATAAATCATAACAGAAGTATCTCAACCATAGTCCAGAATTTCCTTGGCATAGTCCAAACAACACATGCAACATGCAGCCCTGGCGTTCCTCCATAGGCCACGGCTCTCCTGTCCTTTCCCAGGACAGCAACTCCAGTCCTGCCAGCGAGAGTGGTACCCTACTCTTCCTAGGGGTATCCCCACTCTGCTGGCAGCTCCTCGGAACCAGGGGAGCATCTCTCACTCCCCCGGCCCCCTCAGGGTTCTTCTAGGTCCAGCTCTCTTGCACTGGAGGCGTCAGCAGGTCAGCTCCTCCACTGCTCCCCTGCCTTTGGCACTTTCTGCTCCTTGGCTTTGACTCTGGCTTGGAGCCAGTAGGCATCTCTCTCTGCTGCTCCTCCTCCACCTGGGCCGTCTGGTTTGGGGACACCAGCCAGCAAACCCTTCCTGCTGTTCTCTTGTCTTCAGCTCGGTCTCCCCCAGACAGTCTCTGCCAGCTCCTGACTCCCAGTCTGGCAGCTGTCTACCTGTCTCTGTTTTGCCCTGGTCCTTTTTATAGGCCCCAGGTGCTGCCCCATCCTCCTCATTGGCCAAGTAGGAGCACTGTCCTGGCACAGGGACCCTGAGATAACAGGCGGCAGGACAGTCACAAGTTAATTCCCGTGTAAACCAGAGCAGATTTCTCAGAAACACATCCAGTCTGGATTTTAAAATGGTCAGGGATGGGAGAATCCACCAAGACTTTTGGGAAGTTGGTCCAATGGTTAATTATCTTCATTTTAAGCATTTATGCCTCTTTTCCAGTCTGAATTTGTCTAGATTCAACTTCCAGCCATTGGATCATGTTAGGCTTTTGTCTGCTAGATGGGAGACCCCTGCCCCTTATCAAATTTCTGTTCCCGTTAGGTCTTTATTGGCTGTAATCAAGGCATCCAGTAACCTTCTCTTTGATTAGCAAACCAGATTAAGCTCCTTGAGTCTCTCACTATGAGATGTTTTCTAATCCTTTGTGATTCTCACAACTCTTCTCTGCCTCCCTCCAGTTTATCAGCAGCCTTGAGTTGTGGACACCAGAACTGGGCACAATCTGCTGGTGGCTCCTAGAGAAAGGAATAGCCAGCCCTTTCCCCTGTAACCTGTCCCACTGGGGGTGGCGGTGTTATCCCAGCATAGGTTCGTAGTCCTTGGTTCTGCCCAGCTGGTTCAGGCTTGTTTTTGTTGTTGTTTCTGCCCTGTTTTGTGCAGGCACATCCGTGATGCAGGTGATGGCGTCAGATGCCGATGACCCCACGTACGGCAGCAGTGCCAGGGTTGTGTACAGTGTGCTGGAAGGGGAGCAGCACTTCACAGTGGACAGTAAAACAGGTGAGTGTCCCTCTGCTAGGCGGGGAGGAAGGGACTGACATGCCAGTCGTCGGGCCGCTGTCAGCAGTTCTGACAGAGCTAGGAGCTTGGAATATTGGAGCCAGGATGAAGGGTGGAGGCTGCCTGTCTGGACAAGCATTTGTACCCCTCTCACTGCCTCGCTTTCAGAGCAGGTGAGGCCGAGTGAACCACTGAGCTGGAGAGAGCCATGTGCCACCAGTAACAGGTCTGTATTGTTCGGGGCAGACTGCAGTTGTCTTTCCTGCTTGTACTGACTGGCAGCAGCAGCAGCAGCTTCTGTGCACTGTAACCTGAGCAGTAATGTACCTTAGGTGCCAAAAAATCGCAGTGTGTGAAGTTTAAATCCTACCAGAGGAGCTTTACCAATGGCTGCATTGCTATCACCCTGGCTTTGATTAAAGGTAACACTTTAAATTAAGGATCAGTTTA
The DNA here is from genome assembly GCF_003597395.2 of Chelonoidis abingdonii. Lineage (NCBI taxonomy): Eukaryota > Metazoa > Chordata > Testudines > Testudinidae > Chelonoidis > Chelonoidis abingdonii. Next base: position 455,756 of record NC_133782.1, read on the forward strand.
TAAATGTTCTATTAATATTTAATGAACGAACAGCGGAAGCTGCTCCATTTCTTAATAACTTAGAATAAAGCCCATTATAAAAGGCATCTGTCCTAAACCCCTAGCAGGTGGTGCTGTGACAAGCTGGTATGAAGTACCTTGTCCCCAGGAGCTAGTGGGGTGTGCATTGGCATCTCTTTCTGATGGTGGAAGTCCCATTAATGTTCATGGTTACGGGGGAGGGAAGAGGCTTCGTGGGGAATAGCAGATTTTAAGATACAAACCCTGCAATCAAGAGCCAGGAATCCAACGAATGATAATAGAAGGGCTCGTGCCCTGGGCAGCCGCTGTTCATACAGTTTGGCTTCTTGTAGTTCCTATAGTATGTGACAATGAAGAACCCCTTTGTGCTTTGACCTGCTTCTCTGCTGTTCGTTGCACTCACGCACCCACAGGAGCAAACGCACACTGGCACAGCCCACGAACAAATGCGCTCACGCGCACACACTCCCACACGTTCAGATTCCATGGCTCTTCCTTGTCACTCATCACAAGTGGCTCTTTCTCCTCCCGCCCATGGGAGACTATCTTGTGAAAGTGTGTGGAGCTATCTGAGCCAGTGTGCACGTGGGGGTGTGCTTGCACATTCAGGTACAAGATGTAAAAGGTCCCTGGTGGTTTCTGGATGTGCTTGGTGTTCCTGCCCATTTCCAGCTGAAGCATTCAGCAGCTGATCAGACTTTGCGCACCAGGGGCAGAGAATGGGTCTTATGGGTATAGCTTCACTGCAGCTGGGAGAGGTGATTCCCGACTTGGGTGGATGCACAAGCACTAGCTCTGAGTGAGAAATAGCAGTGTGGCCACAGTGGCTGGGTTAGCTGCCCGAGTGTGTAGCTAGGGTCTCCGACGGCATTGTGCCTGGGTAGCAAGTTGGAGCCACTGCAGCCACACTGCTATTTTTAGCATGTGTACGTCTATCTGGCCTGGGAATCATACATCCCAGCTGCGGTGTAGCTGTGCCCGATGTGTGCGGTTGTCCCTAGCACACTGTGTCCTACCATAATGCACACTATAAATGGTACTACTCCCTGGGCATCACTTGCTAACCAAGCCGAATGCTGCATCTCCAGTATGCACGGATATTAGCGATCTCCTGCCTTCTGAAGTCTGTTCTGGGAACAGGAGTGACTAAACAGCCAATGCTGAGGGCAAAGGCCATATGGAGCATGGTACATACCTGGGCCCTGCTGGGTTAGCGCATGGCTCAGTGTCCCCATGGTTTCCACAGGAATGCAGGACTCATGGAATGGTGAGTAAGGGAGGGAGCTCTGTGCCACACCTGAGAGCAGGCCCTGGTTTCTGTGCTGTTAGCTGGAGGTAGACAGAGGGTGACTGATGTTTAGAATGCCACGTAGTTTTATAAGAACAACAATGCACCACTTGTGGCTTGTAGGAGCCAAGTTTCATCCATGCGTTGAAACTGTGCCTGCAAGTTTTATGTGCTCAGGCCAGGTCTCCACCCTGCATGTTCAAGGACTGTAAGGTCTGTTAAAAAGGCACAGAGCTGGTGTTCTGCATGCACAAAACTTGCAGGTGCCATTTCCAACAACAGCTTTGAAAACATCCCATTTTGGTAGCGGCTGAAGTGGTGACTCGGTAGAGCGTGTAAAGCTTTCTAGGAGGCTTTGGGTGAAAGACTTGAACATGAGTCTGAGTAATTAGTATAAAAAGAGCCAGGCCTTATTGGCCATTCCATCTGGGTTCTGAGAGTGACTTTCTGGGATAGCATCAAGGGTGTCTTTCCTCCTCGTCATGGCCACTGCACGTCGCAGCCAGCTCAGTGACCCGGGATGTTGTGCTGTGCTGGGTGGTGAACAGCCAGGGGATAGAGGGCTTGGCTACACTCGAAACTTCAAAGCGCTGCCGCAGGAGCGCTTTGAAGTGCGAGTGTGGTCGCAGCGCCAGCTCTCCCAGCGCTGCACGGACTCCACCTCTTCATGGGGGTTAGCTTGCAGCACTGGGAGCCACACTCCCAGTGCTGCGGCACTGTTTACACTGGCACTTTACAGCGCTGTATCTTGCAGCGCTCAGGGGGGTGTTTTTTTCACACCCCTGAGCGAGAAAGTTGCAGCGCTCTAAAGCGCCAGTGTAGCCAAGGCCCTAGTAACAGCAAGGCACAATGGAGCAGGAGCAGCACAAGGAAACATTGTTTAACAGCATGTCTGTACAGCGCTAGCCCTGCCTAGAATTGCTTCCCTAGCAGGTGCTCAGGGAGCCTTTTATTCTGATGCGGCTGTTTGTAAATAGTAATTTCAGCCATTGGCAGTGAGATTTTAGCACTTTCTGTCCCTGAGGGCTCAAGCTCCAGGTTCTTGTCATTCTTAGTGCCAGGAGGGAGCATTTCCTTGCAAACAGAGAAGGGGTGGGGAGCTGCAGGCTGGCCATGGAATGAGACTAGGATGACCAGATATCCTGATTTTGGGGTCTTTTTCTTATATAGCCTCCTATTACCCCCCTCCCCCAGTCCTGATTTTTCACATTTGCTATCTGATCACCTTAAGCGAGATGAACAGGCTGAGAAATGAAAGGGCCCATGTGGGGGATGAACCTAGGCTCTGTCCATCTGGACACAGAGGCCAGTGCAGATTGATCTTTCCTTCTCCCAGCTTCATGCACCCTGCCCCCACCTGACAGTAGGACAGACACTCCAGCGAGTGTTTTCCTGCTGCTAGGAGCAAGGGAGGGGAGGTAATTTCTTTGATTGGACAACTTCTGTTGGTGAGAGAGACACCCAGGAGCGCCGCACGGAGCTCTTCTGCACAGGGGCGGCTCCAGGCCCCAGCACGCCAAGCGAGTGCTGGGGCAGCAAGCTGCAGGGGGCGCTCTGCCTATGCCGTGAGGGTGACAGGCAGGCTGCCTTTGGCAGCTTACCTGCTGAGGGTCCACTGGTCCCCATGAAGGGCGGTCCTCCGAAGCCGTGGGACCAGCGGACCCTCCGCAGGCAAGTTGCCAAAGGCAGCCTGCCTGCCATGCTTGGGGTGGCAAAATGCCTAGAGCCGCCCCTGCTTCTGCAGGTCTGGGACAGGGACTCTAGCGGCACAGCTAAACACAAGGGGGAACAGATTGTTTAGCATAAGTAGTCAACACATATTTCCAGGGACCATTCAGAGTGTAGTGGCCTGTTAACACCTTTCCAGTCAGAGTGGGAAGGAGGGGAGTGTTGTTAGTGGGTTATAGATTGTTGTAACAGTCATAAATCCAGTGTCTGTGTTCAGTCCGGGATGTTTAGTGTCTAGCAAAGTTATGAATTTAAGCTCCCAGCGTCATGCAGGATTCCTTCGAGGATGGGGACTGAGAGGTCAGGTAAAGAGTGAACGCTTTGTGAGATGTGTTCCCCCACAGGTGACAGGGTGTTTCTGTCTTTTATTGGTTTCTTGTGTGAGTTCATTCGAGTGCGCAGTGACTGTCTGGTTGACTGGCATGGTGGTAGTTACAGCACTCAGTGCACTGCATGAGGAATACCACATGTTGTGATTGGCATGTGTGGGACCCATGGGTCCCCAAGGTGTGTTGTGGGCAGTTAATCATTTTAGCCATGAAGATATGTCTGAAGGTTTTGCATCTATTGATCTAGCAGGCTCTGCAATGATCAGCACTCCCCACAATTCACCTTTCAAGACCCATGGGTTTACACATGCCTATTACAACATGTGGTGTACCTCATGCAGTTGGGAAAAGATAAAAGAGAGCCAGCAAGATAGGACCTCATCCACCTTGTCTCTCTACTTATAGAATCATAGAATCTCAGGGTTGGAAGAGACCTCAGGAGGTGTCTAGTCCAACCCCCTGCTCAAAGCAGGGCCAACCCCAACTAAATCATCCCAGCCAGGGCTTTATCAAGCTGGCCCTTAAAAACCTGTAAGGAAGGAGATTCCACCACTTCCCTAGGTCAGTGGGTTTCAAACGTGGGTCGTGACCCAGTACTGGGTCATGGAATGTAAGGCACTGGGTCCTGACGGCTCTGGTCAACACCGCCAACCAGGCTGTTAAAAGTGCTGTCAGTGGTGCTGCCCTGTGTCACTAAAAGTTGGGCAGTGGAAACGCTGTTTGTCAACACTTTTGCCGACAAGATGCTTCCACCCCCTATTCCTGCTGACAATGAACTGTTTACACTGCCACTTGCTGTGGAAAAACTTTTGTTGGATTTTTTTGGGGGGGGCGGTGTTCTTGAAGCATCTGTGAATGACAAAGGTTTTGTTGTTCAATTGGCAGTGTAGACAAAGCCTGAACAAGCCCAGTTCCCTCAGCCTCTCCTTGTAAGTCATGTGCCTCAGCCCCCTGGTCATTTTCGTTGCCTTCCGCTGGACTCTCTCCAATTTGTCAACATCCCTTCTGTAGTCAGGGGACCAAAACTGGACACAGTACTCCAGATGTGGCCTCTCCAGTGCCGAATAGAGGGGAATAATCACTTCCCTCTGTCTGCTGGCAATGCTCCTACTAATGCAGCCCAAAATGCCGTTAGCCTTCTTGGCAATAAGGGCACACTGCTGACTCATATCCAGCTTCTCATCCACTGTAATCCCCATGTCCTTTTCTGCAGAACTGCAGCTTAGCCAGTTGGTCCCCAGCCTTTAGCAGTGCATGGGACTGACAAGCTACAATACTGCAGACAATGCCTGCTTCTGGGTCAGTCACAGAGAGCTGGCTAGGGATGGGTTTGGCAGAGATGAGAATCAAGCTTGTGCTTTCCTTTGCAGGCAGGAATCTGCACATCACTCTGCACCCAGTGGAGAGATTCCTTCCCTGAGTTCACTGCACCCTCCACCGCTGCACATCAAAGCTGTGTCTTCATCTGTCAGGGGATCCAGACCCCTGCTAATTATCCAGAAGCTGGGCAATGAGCACTTTGGACACCCAGGGTTCCTCTTTGCAGTACCCTGGGGATACACCTGCCGTGTGATAAACAGCCCCCTGCACCAAGTCTCGGAACCCAGGTTTCAGTCAGAGCCCAAATGTCTATGCTGCAACCATGTAGCCCCGCAGCCTGAGCCCCATAGACCTGAGTCAGCTGGCCAGCCCAGCCCCAGGTCTTTTCTTGCAGTTTGCATGTTTGTTGTTCCCCAGTAACCCTGCAGCCTTCTGGTGTGGAGGGCATTGTGACAGCCCTGCGAGCACGGGGCTTGCAGGGACAGGGACCCGTGGGCGACAGGGAATTTGCTGTCTCTGAACCATACAGATGCAAACAAGTCACAGGATTTGTGCCCCTTGGGTTGGGGACACAGTTAAACAGAGATGCTCCTTTTGGGGCCCTGTGCTGTCAGCACTTCTGTGTGCATGCAGACATGTCTCGGGTTGTGTTTGCCTCTGCTCACAGGGTTGCATTGACCTGCATGGCTACTCTTTCTATCAGCCCCGAACGGCGGCTGCTGTCTCGGGATTATCCACCTGCACCCTGGGCAGGGACAGGCAGCTTTGAACTGGGGTGATCCCATGTCCCCAGGCGTGAGCTGCTTCCAAGGAGATTCCTCTGTTTTGTGTTGGTGTGATTCACTCTCCTTTAAGAGACACTGTGCCTTTAAAGAAGGTCAGTTGGTTCGGGACAAATTATGTGTTTGGTCTGCGGGGACTGAGGGCGTGTTTACTCGTGTAAAGTGGAAATTAATATTTGATGTCAAGAGGGATTTGGGATTTAGCTTCATTTTGTGCTGTCATAGACTGTCCCTCCCCTCCCCTGGGACTAATTCCTCTGGGCCTGTCTGTTACAGTTTGGCTTGTAGGTGGCCTCTTGGGGCACAAGCCTTAAGTGGCTGGCAGGAAGAGTGGCCATTTTATGTGCAGCTCTCTCTTCTGAATCTCCTTATCCCGTCATCGGCAGCAGCAGCCGTCCTGCGTCCCAGCAGCTCCCACCACTCTCAGCGCTGTCCTGCATCCCTGCCGCGTGCCAGGTCAGTGTAACTTACATCGCTCGGGATGGCTTATTCCCACCTCTGAGCGAGACAAGTTGCACAGGTGTAAGTAATAGTGTGAACAAGTCCTTAGTGGCATCTTGCCCAGGTTTCCTGAGCCTGTCCCATTCGCATCCCTTCCCTCTTAGGTCTCCTGAGCCAAGGGTTGGGGATGGGTCCGAGCCTGCTGAACTAGGGAAATGCAGGTGATCCTGGGCCCTGCGTAGAGGATGTCAGAGGTCACCTTGGGGGAGAAGGACAGCAACATGGAACATAGCCTGGCATGTCTGTGTGTGCACACGTCCCTGTGCCCTGCTGGTTGCCTGCCCCACATGTCTCCCACACACTGTCTTCTCCCTTGCTGCTGCCTCCTCTCTGCGCCTTGTCACCGTTTCTCACATACATTACAGTGATTTCTATCTCTTTGGGGGTGGGGGAATATCCAGCAATAAGGACAGGAAATGAAGCTGGGGAGACTATCGCAGTAATTGCATCATTTTCCTTCCATAGATAAAGGATCCGCTCTCCAGGTCCAGAGCTGTTAAACCTTGAAAGTCTGACCCTGAAGTGTATTTTCTCCATCCATTGTGCACACAGTTGTGTTATTGTAGGGCTGCTCCCCAGCGCCGGGCTGCCCTCCCTGCTGTGTTATTGTAGGGCTGCTCCCCAGCGCCGGGCTGCCCTCCCTGCTGTGTTATTGTAGGGCTGCTCCCCAGCGCCGGGCTGCCCTCCCTGCTGTGTTATTGTAGGGCTGCTCCCCAGCGCCGGGCTGCCCTCCCTGCTGTGTTATTGTAGGGCTGCTCCCCAGCGCCGGGCTGCCCTCCCTGCTGTGTTATTGTAGGGCTGCTCCCCAGCACCGGGCTGCCCTCCCTGCTGTGTTATTGTAGGGCTGCTCCCCAGCGCCGGGCTGCCCTCCCTGCTGTGTTATTGTAGGGCTGCTTCAGTTGTGCTGGATTCCCTTCCCCTTTGCCCTAGATAGCCCAGACCTATAGTTCTTCTTCGAGTGGTTGCTCATATCCATTCCATTTAGGTGTGCGCGCCGCGTGCACAGCCGTCGGAGAAACTTTTTACCCTAGCAACACTCGGCGGGTCGGCTGGGCGCCCTCGCTGTCAGACGTTCCAGCAGCATCTTCATGGCTGTTGTGTTTCGGTATTTACAGACAACACAACGGCCATGTACTACATCAACAGGCGGGGGGACTCGCTCGTCTCCCTGTGTCAAGAAGCCATTCAACTATGGGACTTCTGTATAGCCTCCGGGTGGATCTAGTAGCATCCTTCCTGCCCGGAGTCTGGAACACCTGGCGGATCGGCTGAGCAGGTCCTTCCTCTGCCACGAGTGGTCGATCAGATTGGACGTCATTTACTCTGTTTTCCAGAGGTGGGCTTTCCCTCGTAGACCTCTTCGCGTCCCGCTCGAAACAGGAAGTGCCAGGAGTTCTGTTCATTCAAGGCCTTCCCCCGGGTCGATAACGGACGCGTTTCTCCTGCCTTGGAGCCACCGCCTACTGTATGCCTTCCCTCCGTTTCCTCTGGTACACAGGGTCTTGCTCAAGGTTCACAGAGACAAGGCGCAGCTCATCTTAATAGCGCCGGCGTGGCCCAGGCAAGTCTGGTACACCACCTCCTGGACCTCTCAGTAGCCACTCCAATTCCCCTCCCAGTCTCCCGGACCTCATCACACAGGACCAGGGAGACTTCGTCATCTGGATCTGCGATCCCTACCTCACGGCGTGGCTCCTGCATGGCTGAATGCTGAGGAATTGTGCTGCTCCGGTCCGGTGCAGCGCATTCTCTCCATAGCAGAAAACCTTCCACCCGCAGAACGTACGTGGCAGTGGAGGCGCTTCACGGCCTGGTTGCATCCACGATGTTTCCCCTTACAGCGGTCAATCCCGACGATCCTAGACTACCTCTGGCACCTTAAGCAGGGGCCTGGCGACTTCCTCTCTTAAGGTGCACTGTCAGCAATATCCACCTTCCATCCGGGAGACGGTGGCTGCTCCGTGTTCTCTCACCCGGTAGTCTCTCGCTTCATGAAGGGCCTGGACCGTACTTATCCCCCCACTCGTCACCCAGCCCCCTCCTGGGACCTCAACTTGGTCTGTAACAGACTTATGTTGCCGCCCTTCGAACCACTGGCAACCTGCCCGCTCCTCTACCTCTCGTGGAAGACGGTCTTCTTGGTGGCAATCACTCAGCGTGTCGGGTCTCGGAGATCAGAGCCCTCACTGTCGATCTCCGTACACCGTCTTTCATAAAGACAAGGTGCAACTGCGACCTCATCTGCTTTCCTCCTAAGTGTTCTGCTTCCACGCTTGCCAGGACATCTTCTCCCGCGTTTTTTCCCAAAGCCGCATGCTTTCGGAGAGACAGCAGCTACACACCTTGGATGTGCGTAGAGCACTGCTTTCTATGTGGAAAGAACCAAGCCCTTCCGAAGGTCTCCGCAGTCTTTGTCACGGTTGCAGAGCGAATGAAAGGTCTGCCAATTCCTCCCAGAGGATTTCGTCCTGGGTCAGGGCTGTATTCGCACGTGCTACGAGCGGGCTCAGGTTCCCTCGGACACCTTACGGCGCATTCCACGAGGGCTCAAGCTTCCTCAGCAGCCTATTTGGCGCACGTCCCATCCAGGAGATTTGCCATGCTGCGACCTGGTCATCGGTCCACACTTTCGCCACGCACTATGCGTTGGTCCAGCAGTCTCGGGACGACGCGGTCTTTGGGGCGGCTGTACTCCAGACTGTCGCGTCTCACTCGACCCCTCCGCCTAGGTAAGGCTTGGGATTACCTAAATGGAATGCATATGAGCAACCACTCGAAGAAGAAACGAGGTTACTTACCTCTGTAACTGTTGTTCTTCGAGATGTGTTGCTCATATCCATTCCACACCCACCCTCCTTCCCCACTGTCGGAGTAGCCGGCAAGAAGGAACTGAGGGGTGGCCGGGTCGGCTGGGGTATTTATACGGCGCCGTGGCGGCGCCACTCCAGGGGGCGCCCAGCTGACCCGCCGAGTGTTGCTAGGGTAAAAAGTTTCTCCGACGAACATGCACGCGGCGCGCACACACCTAACTGGAATGGATATGAGCAACACATCTCGAAGAACAACAGTTACAGAGGTAAGTAACCTCGTTATTTTCAGCACCCACCCCCTTCCCCAGGCTTTGACTAATGGGGAATGGTGCAGGATGGGCTGGGCTAGGAGAGGGGTTGGAGTAAGGCTCCATCTCAGCCTTCACTCGGGCTGGAAGGCAGAGTTCTGAATGCAGGGGCAGGTGGTAAGGGGAGCGCAGGCCTTGTCAGGGAGGAGTGTGAGGGAAGTCTGTAAGGGCTGACGGGGGAGTAACCCCGTGCGGGTGCCCTGCTGAGGCGTTGGAACCCCACATGAGGAGAAAAGCCACCCTGTCAAGGCGGCTGCATTTTCCAGGAGTTATTCCTAAGCATGGGATGTTGCTGCGAGCCAGTCTGTCTGCCTTCGCTGGGGGCAGAGTTGGACACTGTCATTGTGACCAAAGGAGATTCCAGGGCCAGCCATGTCGCTGTCAGGGCTGGGAGAGGTCAGAACCAGGAGAGCAGCGGGCTGCCTGCACCTCTCTTCTCTCAGGCTCCTGCCTGTGCTGAGCAGGGCTGCCCAGAGTGGGGGAAGTGGGGCAATTTGTGAGCCCTGGCCCAGCAGCAGTCTGGGTCTTCAGCAGCATTTCGGTGGTGGGGGGTCCTTCAGTGCTGCCAAAGACGCGGAGCAACTGAAGGGCCCCCGCCGCCGAAATGCCTCCGAAGACCCAGACCGCCGCCAGGTGAGTACAAGTGCCGCAGCTCCCCCACGTTGCCCCAGGCCCCCTGAATCCTCTGGACGGCCCTGGTGATGAGGCTCGGTTCCAGGGCAATGCTGTGTTCCCACCCCCGCCGCGGCAGCCCCGCACAGTGGCTCTGAGTGTGTAAAGATGGCACCTCAGGGGCTCAGCTTTGCAAGACGCCGGGTCAGCCCCGCTGTTGAGGTGGCATCACCAGGAGAGAACCATGCCGTTTGCTCAGTATCCCCAGCCCATCTGCACTGAGGCGCAGCCTGCGTGTTGGGAGCAGGTAGGCACAGGGCTCACCCAGTGCCCACCAGGCATGGGGCAGCAGCGGGGAGGTGCTGATGGGCAGGGAGGCTGGGGAACAGTGAAGAGTGCTGAAGGGCTGAGGGTGGCTGGCTCTGATGCTCCCCTACAATGCGTCAGGCTTGGGGCACAGAAATCAGGTGGTGTCTCATGCCTTCCCAGAAGGGGACATGGTTAAAGTTGGCAAATACTTTGGCACTTCAATACCCTGTACAGACAGGTGTGAGTTCCTGGAGGAAACCTTCCCATTGAAGTCTGTTCAGGTTTGTTCCTGGGCAGTCACCTGGACTACACACCTAGGCTTGCTAAAGCCCTGATCGGGTCACTGGGGCGGGCCCTGCCCATGCTCTCCTCTCTGGCAGGGTTCTGTGGTGGGTGCGGGGTAGTCTCTGTCTTGTTCCCTTGGGGTAGGAGCCCTGGGATGTGGACTCGTAGCCCCCTAAGCTGGAAGCATTGAGAGCCAATAACCTGCAGGGTTGGATTCCTGGGAGGCATTTACCTGCCAAGAACTTGTCCTGCTTTGGTTTTATCGCCCAAATAGCGTCTGCCATTGAGCCAGTTTGATGGCGTTTGTGTAAGTGTCCTGTAACGCTGTAATTATTCTCTGTGATTAATCTGGCTCCTGCTGGAAAGCCATGCGCAGCGTGCACCGGAGGGTATGTTGTTACATGGCTGCATTATTCAGCTGTAATAGACACTGACACAAACTGAAGAGACACGGCTGCATGGAAGGGGGTTCTTGTCAGAGAGTGGCGTGGCTGGAAGTCTTTGGGCAGGACGGATTGTTTTGCTGTTCTCCTGGTTGGGAGAGCAGCAGATCTGTGGGCTTGGGGAGGAAGCTGCTGGGGCCAGCCTCCTGCGGCTGAACCCTGGCTCCTTTATATCCTCCCAGGAACTTGACTGTGCGTGTCCAGTGCCCAGGAAGGTGTGTTCCTCAGGGTGGGGGTGGGGGAACACGTCAGCTCCTTCCACCAAGCCGCAGCAGGCTGGAATCAGGAGTAGGAGCTTCCCACTCTCTCTGAGTGGGACCGGCCCTTTCCCAGTTTTGAGTCATGTGTTAGTTAATGACCTTCTGTACTTTCCCAGCACCATTCAGCTGAGGGCCTCAGAGCACGTTACAGGCTGGAATAACGTCTCACTCCCCGTGTGGCCCTGCGGGAGCTGGTGAGGAGCAGGTGGGTTTGTCTCAAGCCACAGCCAAGTGGGACTATGACCCAAAAAAAGTCAAACCCAGAGCCAACACTTCTCAGAGAGTCATAGAGTTTAAGGCTAGAAAGACCATTCTGATCATCCTGTCTGACTTCTGGGACCACAGAGGCCACAGACCCTTGCCCAGGGATTCCTGCAGCCAGCCCGGAGCTTCTGATTGAGCTAAAGCAGACCTTAGAAAGAAACATTCTGGAGGTTCATGGAAATGCATGAATTGGGCCAGAAGCAGCAACACTGGTATTCCACAGGATGGGGTCTGCACAGGCCCACCAAAGTCACAGAATGGTCCTGCACCCGCCCGGAGAGCTGTGATGCACTGATAAGCTGTGACGCAGTAGGGAGCGGGGTGGATTGACCTGGGAATATCGTTTAGTTTTACTGGGGCTGTCTGCATGGGGGATGGGAGAGCAGGGGGTGACTTCGTGTGAGGGATGGTACCTGAGCCTGTAACCTGAGCCAGGAGGGGGGTGGGAGGGGTCGACACCTTTGCCTGAGAAACTGGACAAAGAGAAGGAGGGGGAGAGCCAGCTGGAGGAGGTTTTGGTTTCAGTTTTGGGCTGGCTGGGAAGAGGCAGGGAACCCCAAGTCTGGGGTCTAAGATCCTTGTCCCCCAGAGGGACCTGGCTGGCGGGTCCTGGTTTTACCTACAAGCTCTGTTTGGGACTATGTTCCTGTCGTCTAATAAACCTGTTTTACTGGCTGGCTGAGAGAATCACAGGAAGTGAGGGGTGCGGGCCTTGACTCCCCCACACTCCGTGACACAAGCTATATCCCAGCCAGTGCCACCCTGGGCCTCGGGGTTTGCTTCCTACTAGGATGCAGTGATCCCATGCGGCCGAGCTGGGGATAATGCTGTGGGGGGCTGTCATGGGGTGCGGCTGGGCTGGAGATCGTGCTGTGGGTTGGCGTTGGGGGGTGCAGCTGGGCTGGGGATTGCGCTGTGGGGGGGCATTGTGGTGTGGCTGGGCTGGGTACCGCACTGTGGGGGGGTGTCGGGGAGGATGGCTGGGTCGGGTACTGAGCTGTGGGAGGGTGTTGGGGGGGCAGCTGGGCCACAAGGGGGCATCGTGGGGTGTGACTGGGCCAGGTACCACGCTGCAAAGGGCTATCGCAGGGCGCAGCTGGGCTGGGTACTGTACTGTGTGGGGGTGTTGGAGGGCAGCTGGGCTGGATACCACACTCTGTGGGGGCGTTGCGGGGGGGGGAGCTGGGCCGAGTGTCACACTGCAAGGGGGCGTCGTGCCATGTATCGTTAAGTGTCTCAGTTAAACCATTACAACTACACTGAATGCAGGAGCTTTTCTGTCTCATCCCAATTCAGCGCTATTGTGCTGACAAGAATCGTTTTCATTATAAAACACTTCATACCCCTTTAATTAACAGAATTGCTGAAATGTGAATGTGATGGTGCTTCCCCAGAAATAACAGTTTAATATTCAGAGCTGGATGACTGGGGTCTGACTGTAAATGCTGCCAGCCAGCCTGCCGGCCCCTCAGCTCCCGGGATCAGCCTGCCATGGGGCCAAGGGCTCACCCGAGAGTGGTCCCTCCCACTGGGGCCTTGTTTCTTCCAGTGCTCTTTAAAAATGCAAACCTCAAATCTCCCTGAGGGGCATGACGGGATGTGAGGAAGAGCATCCTCTAAAGGTCTCCATCCTCCTGCATCCACACCCTCTGGCAGTGGGAATGGCAGCAGCCCATACAGACTGCATTGGCAGCGACTCTCACAGGGAAACAATTCTTTCCGAATGGACGCAAAGCGAGAAAGGGAGTCTGCAGCCATGGGGCTGACACAGGGAGATGTCCAGGGAGACACGGGGAGAGACTGAGCCCCTCGGGAGTAATGGTGGCAGAAATCGAATTTCTCTGCGATGGAGAGAACTGAGGGGGTGCCGCATCCAGTTCAGCTGGAGCTATCCCCAGTCCTCTGTAGAAAGGTCTTTCTGGTATAAAGGCTGGAACTGCCCTCAGCTCCCTGTCCTCCACCCCATCCCCTGTGCAGCTGCCAGGAAGCTTGAACCCCAGGGAGGGGAAGGAGCTTACAGAGCGGTCCGTGAGTCAGTTTTTAGTGCACAGGAAAGCAGATGCTGGATTGATGGGAGTGCATGGGAACCTGCTTGAGGTAAGGTAGGCAAATCGGATCCTCCCTTTGATTCGTCAGATCGAAGGCAGTGAAAGCACTGCTTAGAATGTCTGGGGTAATTAGAGAACTGAAGTAACAGAGTCCATGGGGAGGTGGGTGAAATTGTGCCTGTCCGTGAGAGTGAGGGAGCTGCAGGGATCGGAGACAATGGTGATGTCTTCATCATAAATCCTAACAATGATAATCACTGGAATAATTGCTAGTTTCAGAAAGCGAGGCGAGTTAAATGTCTCCAGAACACCATCGTCAGCTCCTTCAGCGCCTGCAAATGTCATCAGAGAAAGAGAGAAAAATGGCTGCTCCTCACTGTTCAGTGGCTCCTCCTGGTTTCCTTCAACTTGGGTTCTGAGCAGTGTCCTAGGATGTTTCTGGCTCCTCAGGACTCTGCTTCTTTACTCCCCTGGGCTGCCCCCATCTCAAGCCTGGCCTTAGGGGAGAGGTGGACAAGGGCATGTGAGGTGCTGGAACCCTGTGCCTATTGAGGAGCAGGCAGTGTGAGCAGGTCAGGGCCAGAAAGGGGAAAGATAGGGCTAAATTGCCTGAGCCCCTGCAGGTCTCTCACTGCAGGCTCCTGAGTAAGGGCAGGTCTACACTTATAACACTGCATCTGCGCGGCTGCAGCAATGCAGCTGCACCGCTGAAGTGAAGTAATTCGTACGCCAATGGAGGAACTTCCCCCGGTGACATAGTTATTCACCTCCTCGAGACGTGGTAGCTATGTCTGCCGACATGGGGCTGTCTACACTGGGTGGGAGGGCTATGTCAGTGTAACTGCATCTCTCAAGGTTGTGGATTTTTCACACGCTGAGCAACGTAGTTACACCAACATAGGTCTGTCGTGGAGACACAGGGCTCTAGGCTTCAAACCGGGTTCAGGCTGGCACTGACTTCATGGGAGTTACTCCTGCTGGTCTCAGAGTGCCCTTGGCACCTACTCTAGGCTTGCCACGTCCCTGGCAGTGCGAGGTATTTGTTCTGTGGTAGTGCCTAGGAACCCCATGGCACAAGGCACTGGACAAGCATGGAAAACAGAGCTGGGCTCTGCCCCATATAGCTTACACTCCAAGTATACGAGACAGCAGGTGGATTTGTGGTAATGCTGTCCTGGGCCCGGACAGATCTGTGCTTGGCTGGGCAGCACCATTCACACATGCATGTTCTGGGGCTGTTTGTTTAGCTGGGTTCTGGGCCTGTTCTTGGGGCCTTTCACTGGGTTGTATTAAACATCTCTGTTTTTGTGTGTTATAATAAAACAGCTGGAACTTAGCTTCTCCTGGTGAAACAAACAACAACAAACCCAGCTGGTGCGGCCAAGCCCCCGCCCAAGTTTGCCCCTGCAGCAGGCACATGAAACATCTTGTTTCCTACGACATGACCCGGCCCTCCCACCGCTGCCAGGGTGGATGGGGATGTTTGCTTGCGCAGTTGACAGACTGCTGCAGGGCGATGCTCATGTCTCCCTGGCTCTTCCAGGCCCAGCCTAAGTCGTTGCTCAGCTAATGCTCCTCCCTCAGCTGACCCTGCTGTTACAACCTTTTCCAAGTCCATAAGCATGAGGAGGCAGAGTCCTGCTGGCAAGTGAAGGTGAAGGGGTCCTGCCTTGTGACCATGCTCTGGCCTGGAGCCTGGCCTACAGAATTCCATGTCCTGTGCCCAGGGGAGGGTGGCAGTGAGAAGGGTGCTCCATGGGCTAATGGGCCACCCCAGCGTTCACACTCACTACTTTCCCTTTGACCTTTTCCAGGTGTGATCCGGACAGCAGTGGCGAATCTGGACAGAGAAACTCAGGACTGGTATGAAGTGGTGATCCAAGCCACGGACATGGCAGGGCAGCTTGGTGGCTTGTCTGGATCCACCACAGTCACAATTGTGATCACAGATGTCAACGACAACCCTCCACGATTCCCACAGAGTAAGAGTCACTGTTCCCCGTCCCGCGGGTCTTGCAGGCATCCTGCTGCTGAGCCAGCCACTGTTGTGCAGCATTGTTGCTGACTTTGCTTTGGGGTAGCAGCTAGAGACCCAGTCAAGGACATTGCCCCCTTGTGCTAGGTGTTTCACAGACCCAGAAATCTGGACCCTGTCCTGAGAGCTTGCAGTCTAAGAGGGCAAGTGACATGGAGTGGGGGAGCCAATCAATGCTGAGTTTTAATGCAGACCCATTTGTTTATTAGAATTCTTCTGGAGTCAGTGTCATCTCTCCCTATTGGCCCTTCAACCTGCCCACCTTGGACTGGCTGGCAGTGCAGAGACACTCTCTGACGCTGGTGACTCTGGGTGTAGAGGAGTACAGGCCACGGTGCTGCGGGCCAGTGCATAGTCAGGTCTCTGCAGGTTTCTTTTATTCCATAGGGCAGTGGTGGTGGCAGAGGGGGATCTGACTGGTGACATGCAGGAGTCCTGGCTGCTCCTGCCCCAGCCTGCGGTCGTTGTGTAGTGGGTTTAATAGTCCAAGTGCTCTGCAGATCCCAGCCCTGCTCATTAACTGAAGCAGGAGGGGTGTCCCAGTGACAGCCAGCAAACCCTGGGGGAGTCAGTGGGGCTGCAGGACTGTAGGTGTGAGTAGTAGGTGTAGCTGTCTGTCTCTGTCTCCCTCCCTGTAGGCACTGGAAGAGGGAGAGTAACCCCCAAACTCCATTGGCAGGTCAGCCTGTCTCTTCCCACCATCTCGCACAAATGTTAGGTGCTGACTCAGACCTCAGACGCTGGCTTGAATGAGTCCCAGGCCCTTCCTTGCTACCTGGCAGTCCACCAGTCCCTGCTTGCACACCGCGTGCATGTGGGGTGTTACTGAGCTGATCTCTAGCTCCCAAGCCATTGCCAAAGCTCTGTGACCTGCAGTTGAGTCCCACCACTGGGACAGAAATCCTGTCACTGAAGAGCTGCTGGCTCGGTCTCTGCCTCGCACACCAGCTGATGGGCTCTGCAGCGCTTGGCTGGCAGTCTGGGGTGGAGCTACAAAGGGTTCTGAGCTGTGGCTGGAGGGAGCTCAGCCCTCTGAGTGCATTTGTATTCCGGACATTAGCAGTGGGAAACGGGGCTGTGCTAATGCTGTGCCCACAGAGACCTCGGCACTGGCCCTGGACTGGCTGACATCCCTGCAGCTGGTTCTGAGACAGCCTGGTGTGGTTGCCAGACTTCTAGAGACTGGGATGCTCCTTAATGCCTCACACCAGCTTCCTTCACCCAGAGTGGGGTTATTTGCTTTCCTCTCGCAGGAAAAGCCAACATGCCTTGCACAGAGGTTTAGGAAATGGGGCATCCTCAGGGGTTCCAGCAGGGCCTCACATGTGCCCCCAACGAAGCCCAGACTCTGGCGTGGCTGCCAAGGATAAATGGGACATTGCACACTAGACAGGACAAAACGCTGCAATCTGTGTGTGCGGGAGCTGAGCCACACCGGACCAGGGACCAGCCAGGTGTACTTAGTAGGGTTGCTGGCATTCTGCCTGGAGGCTGGTACACTCGCCTAGTGGAGGTGCCCCCAGGGAGTGTCTGTACGTTGCCTACAGGGAACCCAGGGATCAGAGTCAGCGAAGGCCGTGCTGTGACGCCAAGCCCCTCTCTTCCCCCTTGGCAGAGATGTACCAGTTCAGCATTGTGGAGACTGCCCTTGTAGGCACTGCGATCGGGAGAGTGAAGGCAGAGGACTCGGATGTGGGGGAGAACACAGACATGACGTACCAGATCAAAGATGAGGAGGGGGTGCAGATGTTTAAAGTCACCACAGATAGCAACACCCAGGAGGCGATCATCACCGTGCAAAAGGTAAACCCAGAGGAACGGCACCAGGAGGAGGTGTGAGTGGAGGCAGAGGTGGTAGGTTGGGGAGGGCAGGGCAGGACTCTCAGAGTGGGACAGAGCCCTTCCCTTTTGATGATACTTTCTGGTGCCGGTGTGTTTCAGAGGCTGGGGAATCGCTCCTCCGAGAGCTGGTTTAACAGCATCTTAGAGAAGCTGGAAGCCTCAGACCCTGCCTCCAGCTAGCAGGAAGCAGGAGAAGTGTCAGGAGAGAGAAAGGGAGAAGCAAAGATTGGAAAGAGAGGGCTGAAGAAAGGCAAGGCAGGCAGGGCACCAGCTGAGGAAGTTGCTGCCCACAGACTCTAAGAGACACAGACATTTGTGAGCACAGAATTTACAGAGAAAGACTTTCAGACAAATCTGTAACGAAGGGGTGAATGCGCAGAAGCAAGGTGTGCAGCGGGGGGGCAAACACTAATCCCTGTTATTGATAGCACCTATTAGAGAGCAATATGCCCACGGAATGCTTGAGCCTGACCAACCGCATGTGGAGTGTGTCTGCTTTTTGTGGCAAAAACACTTGGTGCAGGCAGGAAAGAATGAGTGCTCACCAAGACCACTGCATTCCAGTCACCTCTGCTGTAAAAATAATCACAGGGTGATTAATGATCACTACACCATTGAAAATCAGTCACTCGCCCCCCTGGTGCACACAGCCTTCTCAGTGCATTCTGAGTTCCTACATCAGGCCTTATCTGAATGTAGAGTGGGGGAGGGCAGGAGAACTCCCAGCTATGCAAGCCCTACCCAGCAGGAGATGTAGGGGGCATGGCAGGAGCTGAGGCTCTGGGCTTCTCCAGTCCTGGCCTCTCCCGGGAGCCCTGGTGGGGTCTAACCCAAAGCAGCAGTAGTGAATACACCAGAGGTGGGAAGGAACCGTCAGATGGTGAATCGCTAACCCTGTCTTGTTGTCTCAGCCCCTTGACTATGAGGCAAAGATGGTTCACACTGTGGTGGTGGAGGCCCTGAACAAGTTTGTGGACCTGAGATTTGTGGATCTGGACACGTTCCGAGATCAAACCATTGTGCGGGTCTCTGTGCTGGATGTGGATGAGCCCCCGGAGTTCCGGCCCCTCTCCGACCTGATGGAAGTCCAGGAGGATGCCTATGTTGGCTCTGTGGTGGGAGTGGTCACCGCCCTGGACCCCGATGCTGCAAACAACCCTGTCCGGTAAAATCAACCTTCCTAGCTTCACGTTCTCTTCCACCAGGCAATGGGCCTGCGAGCGACACAGGGCCCGGCGGGTGCCTGAGAAGGGATTTGGGTGGGAGGCTGAGTGACAGGAGAGGGGCATGCAGCAGAGAGTGACAGCGCCGGGTGCGAATGGGTGACACGCGGCAGGCGTCTGGCAGGTGAGTGACAGAACCAGTGTGCAAGTAGCAGATAGGTGAGGGCACAAGCCATGTGAGTGACAGATATGTCATTGGCAAATGATGGGAGTTTCAGTGGCAAAGGAATGCCAGAAAAGGGGAATGGGCGATGTTCATACATACATGTGAATGACAGCAGGGCAGCCTCGGAGAACAGGCTAGTGAGTGACCAGAGATGACGGGTAGGCAGTGGAGAAGACGGACAGATGTACAGTGTGGCGTGTTCTGTGGGGCGTACAATTGGAGCCAGAGGCAGGGGCTGGGTTCACGGGAGGGATCAGAGACCAATGGAGTTGATGTTTGGGCAGGGACTCACTCTGCGCAGCAGCTGATCTGCACAGGACGTTTCCCATTTCCATTCATTTGTGGCTAATGAAATTGAGAGTTAAACTCTCATTACCTACCGCACAAAAGCAGGCTTATGGCTCTGCCAAGTGCCCTGAGCAGTGGCAATGAAAAACTGATGTACATAAAACATCCTGGACTTGTGGGGGATTCCCTTGGAAGGCTGGGTGTTGTGGTGCCTGGAATCTCTGTGCCGTAGGTCTCTATACACAGCTGCTCGCTCGAAATGGAGCACTGCTGTTTGCTGGAAAGGAGACCAGCATAGCTGACCCAGGAGTAGCCTGGAGCCAGCACATTATGGCCTTGGATCCTGGAGCTGTTCCTGATGACAGAGAACAGGGCAGAGAGTAGGAGCAGGGACTCCGGGGAGGAGCGCACAGTATGGAAGGGAAAACAGCTGATGACAGCCTGTGAATATAATCAGCAAATGACACAAAGAGATAATGTTCTAACAGGCCTGCTCAGGGCCACAGCAAGGTGATGGGGAATGCACCGTGCCTGGCTGTTTGGTGGGGAGGGAGCATCCCAAAGCCTCGCACTGGACCTTCGAATTAACATAGAACCGTATAGGAATCCCCACAGGAAACTTTAAACATAGAATCATAGAACTGGAAGGGACCTCGAGAGGCCATCTAGTCCAGTCCCCTGCACTTGTGGCAGGACTAATTATCTAGACCGTTCCTGAGAGGTGTTTGTCTAGCCTGCTCTTAAAGGTCTCCAGTGATGGAGATTCCACCACCTCCCTAAGCAACTTATTTCAGCATTTAACCACTCTGACAGTTAAGACGTTTTTCCTAATGTCCAACCTAAACCTCCTTTGCTGCAATTTAAGCCTATTGCTTCTTGTCCTAGCCTCAGAGGTTAAGAAAAACAATTTTTCTTCATCTTCCTTGTAACAACCTTTTACACGAAAACTGTTATCGTGTCCCCTCTCAGTCCTCTCTTTTCCAGATTAAACAAACCCAATTTCTTCAGTCTTCCCTCACAGGTCATGTTTTCTAGACTGTTAATCATTTTTTGTTGCTCTTTTCTGGACTCTCTCCAATTTGTCAACATCCTTCCTGAAATGTAGCATCCAGAACTGGACACAATACTCCAGCTGAGGCTTAATCAGAGCAGAGTAGAGCAGAAGAATCACTTCTCATCTTGCTTACAACACTCCTGCTGATATAGCCAAGAATGAAGTTCGCTTTTTTTGCAACAGTGTTACACTTTGACTCATATTTAGCTTGTGATCCACTCTGACCCCCAGATCCCTTTCCGCAGTATCCTTCCTAGGCAGTCATTTCCCATTTTGTATGTGTGCAACTGATTGTTCCTTCCTGAATGGAGCACTTTGCACTTGTCCTTATTGAATTTCATCTTATTTACTGCAGACCATTTCTCCAGTTTGGCCAGATCATTTTGAATTTCAATCCTATCCTCAAAGCACTTGCAACCCCTCCCAGGTTGGTATCATCCAGGAACTTTATAAGTGTACTCTGCATGCTGTTATCTAAATCATTGATGAAGATATTGAACAGAACAGGACCCAGAACTGATCCCTGCGGGACTCCACTCATTATGTGCTTGCAGAATGACTGTGAACTACTGATGATAACTCTCTGGGAACAGTTTTCCAACCAATTTTGCACCCAGCTTATGGTATACTGCTCCATCTAGGTTGCATTTGATTTCTCTAGTTTATTTATGAGCAAGTCATGCAAGACAGTATCAAAAACCTTACTAAAGTCAAGGTATACCACATCTACCACTTCCCCCCATCCACAAGGCTTGTTACCCTGTCAAAGAAAGCTATCAGATCGGTTTGACACAATTTGTTTTTGACAAATCCATACTGACTGTTACTTATCACCTTGTTATCTTCTAGATGTTTGCAAAATGATTGCGTAATTATTTGCTCCATTATCTTTCCGGGTACAGAAGTTAAGCTGATTTAACATGCACCGCCACAACGCCCTCACCGCCCGCCCAGTTCTTGCAGTCAGCACAGAGTGTTGGGCTAGGAAGGCAGCCAGGGAGAGAGCCCTGCTGGGAGGAGTTATTGAGATCAGCCACAGAGGGCACATGACCCAGACTCCCAGAGTACACGCACACAGCTGCACATACACGCACAAACAAGCTCTGCATAGACTCTGTGTGTGTACGAAGCACGTGCTGTGCCTCAGACATGTGTACGCTGTGCCGGGCACACTCAGCCTTAGCTCAGATATGCTGTAGGCCCAAGGGTGTGTCTACACTGTGGTCAGAGGTATGACTGCAGCTCGTGTAGGCACCCCCACCCTAGCTTTAATTGAACTAGCATGGCTAAAAAGAGCAGTGAAGGTGGGGCAGTGTGGACACCCAGGTAGGCTGTACAAGCCAAGCCAGAACGCTGGGGACATATTTACATTGCTGGCCTGTACCAGGGGCCATGCATGTCTCCACTGCTATGTAGCCATACTAGCTAGACTGACATTAGCATGGACGTGCTGAACCGCGCTGCAGTCACACCTCTGATTGCAGTGTAGACACACATACTGTGCACGTTCTCTCCTCACATACTGCGTGTGCATGTCTGCTGCCTTACTGGGGCTTTGCTAGCAGTGGTGCAGAATGTAGATTTTATTTCCTAGTCTTTAATGGTAGGAAATGGGCCTTAGGGATGGAATTGCTCTTTCTCACTTGCTTCTTGTGCTGCTTCCCGGTGGGGGAGTGATGCATTATTTGCGGAAAGAACAAGTGAATGCAGAGGAAGGAGCCTTTATGGCCGTTGAGAGAGATGGCGATGTTTGGGAAGGGGCGCTTGGACCAGAGAGAAACAGGAGAAGTGTCTCTGGTGTTACAGCAGCACAACACACTCTAGACAGAGCCACATCTCATAGGCTCATAGACTTTAAGGTCAGAAAGGACCATTATGATCTTCTAGTCTGACCTCCTGCATAATGCAGGCCACAGAATCTCACCCACTTACTCCTGTAACAAACCCCTGACCTGTGTCTGAGCTATTGAAGTCCTCAACTTGTGGTTTAAAGACTTCAAGGTGCAGAGAATCCTCCAGCAAGTGACCCATGCCCCATGCTGCAGAGGAAGGTGAAACCCCCCCAGGGCCTCTGTCAATCTTCCCTGGAGGAAAATTCCTTCCCAACCCCAAATATGGTGATCAGCTAAACCCTGAGCATGTGGGCTAGACTCACCAGCCAGCACCCAGGAAAGAATTCTCTGTAGTAACTCAGATCCCACCCTGTCTAGTGTCCCATCACAGGCCATTGGGCATATTTACCTCTAATAGTCAAAGATCAATTAATTGCCAAAATTAGGCTATCCCATCATACCACCCCTTCCATAAACTTATCAAGCTTAGTCTTGAAGCCAGATATGTCTTTTGCCTCCACTGCTCCCTTTAGAAGGCTGTTCAACCCATCACAGAGTTAAACAGCATTAGTATATTATTAGTATATGCATTGTTTTTAAGAGGCCAGCTCAGTTCCATGATTTGCCAGTCCAGGCTGCTGGAAGGTTGATTACACAAGAACATCATAACAGCCACACTGGGTCAGACCAATGGTCCACCTAGCCCAATATCTTGTGTCTGACAGTGGCTAGTGCCTGATGCTTCAGAGGGAATGAACAAAACTGGGCAATTATTGAGTGATCCCCTGTCATCAAGTCCCAGCTTCTGGCAATCAGAGGTTAAGGAATACCCAGAGAATGGGGTTGTGTTCCTGACAATTGTGGCTAATAGCCATTGATGGACCTATCCTCCAGGAACTTATCTAATAGTTTTTTAATCCATTTTTACTTGTGGCCTTCAGAACACCCCTGATAATGAGTTTGACAGTTGACTGTGCATTTTGTGAAGTACCGGTACTTCCTTTTGTTTGCTTTAAACCTGCTGCCTATTTATTTCATCAGGTGACCACACGTCCAGCCTCAAGGGCTTGGCCAGTGGGACTCCGAGGTACCCAAATCCCCTGGCCTCAGCCCCACGAATCAGAATGTGTTTTCTCTTGTCATGCCTGATGCATTCAGTTATGAATTCTCCCTCCAGCAACCCCTAAGCAGACAGCAGTCCTGTCATGCTCCCTTGGGGCACTCTGTCAGCCTACATACCTGGCTGTCCACTGGTTGTGGTTTTTCAGTGCAGAGCAGCATAATAGCTGGCATGTCCCCTTCCCATGAGCCTCTATTCCTCTGTTGCTCTTCCATCCTCTGGCCACCCGAGTAGTGTAACAATCTTCAACATTTACTTAATTCTTCATGGCTTCCAAGTGCTGCACAAACATTAACATATTTACCCTCCTGGTGCCCCGCCAGGAGGTGACACACTTGTCACCAGGACGTCACCTCGCATTAGCTTCCAACTAGACTCACAGCATCTGGTCTTCATCTGGGACACAGAGGAGAGCAACTGGTCCTGACAGCACTCCAGGGCTTGATCCTAGGCCCACTGAAGTCGGTGCTGAGTCCTCTCTGCTGGCACAGCCGTTTGGTGGATCCCCTTTACCTGTCTGATCCTTTGCTACTAGAAAGGAAGAGGAAAGAGGCTCCCCTGCCCCGGACTCTGCTTTGTGTGCTGGGCTTGCCTGGTGCCATGTACAAGGCAGAGGAGCTGCAGTCTCACCTTGCAGTGAAGGGGAACAAACACTCTGCTCCTGAGGTGAGGAATCTCAAGGAGCCCAAGAGGCAGCTGAGCTGAGATTGGCCTCATCAGCATTTCCAGTTCCCACTGGTACCAAGCTCCCAGTGCCTAGCTTTGGGGAACAGAAAAGGAAGAGCTAGAGTATGTCTGGCACGGGTGCCCTCAGCCCCAGGTGGTCCCTTCCACCTGCCGAAAGTGCTCGTCCCTAGACTCTGCTGCTACAGCCCATTGCTCGTGCGAAGCGCTGAAGAGCCGCTGTGCCTGGGCATGCCATGATGTTCTCTGGGCTGGTTATGGAGTTTGGCTCATGAACTTGGCAGGTTTGGTTACATAGGTGAGTGGATTCTATTCCCTCATTTTGGGGCAGTGCAGGGCAGCTGATGTGAGACCCTGCATGTACACCTACCTGTGAAAAGCTGACAGGACCCCAGCTCTGCCCCATGCTGCTAGGAAAGACTGGAAGCACAGAGGGGAGGGCCCTTTCTTTCCCCTGTTGGCCAGTTCATAGCCTCTAACAGGACTGGCCATCTCTGTGGCTTCCTGTTCTCTGCCAAAACCCATGTGACCTTGTAGCAGGGTGCTGCTGTAGAGGCAGCTAATTAGTCCCTGCTCAGCCAGCCCCAATCAGGTGAAATGGATTGGGGCTGGGGAGAAGCCTGTTGCCTGGCCTCTGAACTGGCTGCACCTGTGGCCCTGCAGGCTCAAGGGCTATAAAGGCTGGCTGGCAGCTAGAGGAGGGGGGGAAGAGAACAGCCAGAGGCACGGCAGTCTCCAGGCTGGGGTAGACTCCCTGTAAAGGAGGAGGAGAGTAAGACCTGTAAAGCTGTAAATAGAATCGCTGGTGGTGGGAACTGTGTGTGAATAAAAAGCCACGGGTGCTGCATCCAGGAGGCTCAGAGTGCTTTGTTGAGACAGCAGGGAGCTGCAGCAAGAGGGGCCGAGGAAGAGACCCAGTTACAGACCTCCATCTGTGTGTCACCCTCGCAAAGAACCTCATGCATTAAAGGCACAAGAGGGAAAGAGTCCCAGAGTGGAGCCGTATCACTTCCCAACTCCATCAGGCTGGCCAAATAACTCCTGAGGTGCTTCCTCATGGCAGCTCATGCCTCCAATGGCAATGGGAATGAGCAGCAGCAGGCACGGATATCTAGCACAGTTCCATAAACCCAACGTGCACGCAGCAGGTTTTGTGCTGGGCTGTGAGATTTCCTCCAGACTCCTGGGAGACGCCATCTGGTACATGGAACATTGTCCAAGTCAGACACAACATGGAGGCAGCCTGGGTACTCACTGCCCTCCTTTCCATGAGCCATCACAATGAGGTCATTCATGCCCCTCAACATCCCCACTTCACCCTGGAACAAACCCATTCCCCAAGCTCAAGAGATTCCCTCAGGTGGTTTGTTATAGGATGGAGCCCAGCAAACTCTGTTTTTTCATGCTACATTTGAAGTCAGGCTTCAGGATGACGTCAGACCCCAATACCTGCTGACATCCATCCAAATGCTACCGCCTCGAAAGCCAGCAGCCTGACCCAAGCTCTGGAACTCCCTGCCTATGCAGAGGCCAGGGGGACAGAGAGAATGAAGGGAAGGAGCTGCAGTCTGGGCTTTCCCAGGTGAACAGAGTTTGCTGGTGAAGGCTGTGCCAGAGCTGCGTGGAGAGAGGAGTTTCATCATTCCCTTGGAGAGTTAATTAATCCTTCCCTCCCAACTCTGCCAGGATGGCTCTCCGGACTCTGCCGGGGCCCTGTCTCTACAGACAGAATTAGCAACCCAATAGGTCCCTGTCCCCTATGGAATGCCTGCCTCACTCCCAGGAGCTGGCACCAGGCAAGGCACCTTCGGGTGATCCTGGTGACTCAGAACTCACCCTGGTGCCATTCTGCAGAAACGCCTGCACTGACCTGGGACTTAGACAGGTTCAGCTTCCCAGAGGGCTAGTTCTAAAAAGCCCCCGTCCCTGGAGAGCTGGCTGAAGGAGGAGAGCGGTCCCATAGCACTCTCTGTAGCAGGCTGAGATTGGATCTCTGCATCTGTACCATGGTGAGTTTGTGTGGCACTGGCTGGTTCCAAGCTGCTAGTTCAGTGCCACTCCAATGCAGGCGGTCACTCTTCCACGAAGCCCTACAGCAACGACAGGATTCTGATGCCCAAGAGTATATTTAGATTCCACAGCCATCAGGGTGGGTCTCCACAGCACACCAAGTGGGCTCTACCATCCCCTCCCATGTCAATGGGAGATGGGAGCCCAGGCAGCTTGACTGGCATCACTCAGTGAAAAACAGCCGCAACCTGTGTGTGTCCAAATTTAGGTGGCTGTGCCAGAGAGGAGGGTTAAAAAGCAGCATAAACCCCATCAGGACATGGCAGGGAATCTTTATCTAAAGGGAAAGAGCTTTTAATTTCATTCCAGCTCTTATTCACTGTCTGTCAAAGGCAGGAGCTGGGACATTTTTAGATGGGAGTTTTCTGTTTCCAGTTGGCTTTTCGGCTCCTGCTATATTTCCTGTGCACAGTGTGATTTTCCTCAGACGCGCCATTGTGTTAGGTAATGCATTGATAGACTGTCTGTGTACGTGAGCTTGTTTGTACGGGAGCCTTTTGTTTCTCTCTCTGCAGCGAGAGCCTGTGTTCTGATTGCCTGCATTCCAGGCTTTATCAGCACTGGTAAGATGTTGCTTGGGATTTAAGGTTCTCAGAGATATTTTTGTTTGGCATTCACCAAATCCAGAGACATGTGTTGGACATGGGCATTTTATATACTCCAACAACACAGCAAGAACTACAACCTGCCACAGCACAAAAGAGAGAAGAGAAAAAAACAAACATCACAGAAAGCTTTTCATAGGGTTTGAAAAGCTTCCCATTAACAAAACCACCATTAACAAAAGCCAACAGACACAGTAGCAAATGTGCTCCTCATCGCGGTCAGGGGAGGAATGAAACAACCTGTTTGAGAAATGCAGAAAGATGAGCTCTAAGAAAGCTGTCTAAATGAAACAGCCACTTGTAACATCCAAACAACAGGCGATGCCAGCATGAGAGAGGAAAATGAATGACAAGGGCTGCATTCCAATCAGAACCAGGGACTGCGACAACATAAAGTCCCGAATATCAAACACTGCTCAGGCTTCAGGCGGAGGAGCAAGGAACATCCCAGAGTCCAGGAAATGTGGAGAACATGGGCCTGATCAGCTCAGTGGGGTTGGGCTGCAGCATCACATGCAGGTGCCCAGACACTAGGAGGAAGGGGTCATGCTTTGCTTGTAAGGCAGGTGAGTTTGGTGGCTATAGCTCAGTGCCCAATGGACAAAGATCCACGTGACAAAAAAATGCTGCATCAATTCAGCATAATTGGCAGTGTCTGGTCATTAGAAATTCTGGGCTGAGCTGTGTGGTCCTGAACCTTTTCTCCCTGCTGATCTCAGTTCTGGACACGTAGGAACAGCATGGGGCAGGCAGCTGTCTGAATGGACGTGGCCCCGGGGTGAAAAGAGAGAACTTCACATCCTATCGCTGTCTGGCCTCGATTCAGCCTGAGCATTCCAGAACCACAATCCCACAGCACTATCCAATGGGGCAAGCTGCTTAACCACACTGGCGCCTCACTGTGAGAGGAGCACAGATGTCATATTAGCGATGCGTGTGTGTGCACATGCATAGCTGCGTGTGTCTGTGTTATAGCTCTTGTGTGATGGTGATGCAGCCAGTAAGGTGTATTTGTGTGTAGTTTACCTGACCACACTACCTTGCCAGTGGCATGCCTCTCTTGTTTACACCAAGTCCCTGCTGTTCAGTTCACCCATCCCTAGCATTTACTTCAGTTGAGAATTGCCCATAGTGCTGGGGTTAACATCCCATCTATTGAAAACATGCTGCAGGACCATTAACGGTCAGGGGCTCGACTTTACATCTCACCCTAAGGCAACTTAGCACCATGCAGATGCTCTGGATTCAGCACTGACTGTGGAGCAAAGCCTTCTTTTCTCTAGACGTAAGCAGTCCGCTCGGCATCTTGCCTGGCGTCCCTTTTGCTACATCTCCAGCCAGCTCACTTCAGGCTGTGACTGGCCAGTTCCCACAAGTGAAGCAGGATCAGGACTTCTTGCTATTTGGAAGAAGAGCCCGAAGAAAAAGTCAGGTGTTGCAGAAAGTGGGGTTGGGAGTTCAGTAGGGGGTGCTCTGAGGGGAGACTCACTGTCTCCAGCTACAGAAAGGAATGTTATGAAGAGGAGAAAGATCAGTAACTCTATCTAACCAACAAGGACAGAATGAGACGGAGTGGGTTCAAGCTGCAAGAGGGGAGGAGAATTTAGGTTAAATAGCAATAACACCACCACCACCTAGCACTTAGATCGGGCTTTTTGTCTTCGACAAGCTGTACAGACTTTAAGTGACTCATCCCAGAACCGGCAGTGAGAATTAGGGTATCCAAGAGCTCCCAGGATATTTAAGGCAATAGAACAGTTCTTCTTTGAGTACTTGCTCACATCGATTTCAATTAGGTGTGCGCGCGCCGCATGCACGTTCGTTGGAAGATTTTTACCCTAGCAACACTCGGTGGGTCGGCTGGACGCTCCCTGGAGTGGCGCCGCTATGGTGCTAAATATATACCCCTGCCAGCCCAACCGCCCCTCAGTTCCTTCTTACCACCCGTGTCAGTCGTTGGAACTGTGGAGCGCAGCTTTGCTGACCTCCACATCCCTAACTACTTGTAGTTCTCTACTCCTCGCTGTGTATGTACTTCGAGTTTTTGTGTTTATACTTAGTATTAGTTGGATAGTTAGTGTACATAGTTGAAAGGGGGATCGGGGATTAGCCCCTTTCCTCCGCCCCGGTGCAGGCTCATGCCCAAGGCACCGGGATTCAAACCGTGCTCGGCATGCCAGAAGCCGATCCAATAGGGGATCCCCACAACTCCTGCCTCAAGTACCTAGGGGAATCCCACCTCGTTGACAAGTGCTGCATTGCAAGTCCTTTAAACCAAGGATGAAGAAGGAGCGGGACTTTCGACTGAAGCAGCTCCTCATGGAGTCGGCACTTAGTCCTGGAGCATCGGTACCGATCGCCCAACAGACTGCCTCGGTAAGGAGCGCGCCTTCAGCACTGGATCGCCCCGGTACCGAGAAGGACTCTCGGCACCGACCTTTACCGGCACCGACTCCTCGGCACCGCTCCCTTTCCCCGACTTGTGCTAGAGGCCAGGGGATGTGGAAGAATAATGGAACACTTATGTAAATATCTTGATTAACCCTTCAGAAGGAACTGAAATTTTTTGCACCAGTTTCTATTATTCCTTCCAGCAGGACAGTCTCCATCTGAGAGATGTTTGCTGGTTTGGACACCCATTTCCTTGCAATTGCCTTTTTGACAACAAATAAGCACAGAGCGACAAATGAGTGCTGGAGGCTGCGATCTAGGCCAGGTTGGTGTTAGAGGCCTCTCTGAAGAAATCTGAGGATCAAGGAAAAGGTAATGCCCTTGGCATGCTCCGTCCTTCCATTGGGAACTAAGGCAGAAAATGGGAGCATATCCCACATGAGGACACGCCAGGGTCCTGCCCACTTGCTGCGATGGCTCTTGGAGATTATCAGCATCTGTCTATGAACATGAGAATGGCCATACTGGGTCAGACCAGTGGTCCATCTAGCCCAGTATCCTGTCTTTTGACAGTGGCCAATGCTAGATACTTCAGAGGGAATTAATAGAACAGGCAGTTATTGCATGATCCACCTCCTGTCGTCCAATCCCAGCTTCTGGCAGTCAGAGACTCAGAGATGCCCAGAGCGTGGGGTTGCATCCCTGACCATCTTGGCTAGTAGCCATTGATGGAACCTATCCTCCAGGAATTTATCTAGTTCTTTTTTTAGCCCCATTATTCTTTTGAGCTCCACAACATCCCCTGGCAATGAATTCCATAGGTTGACTGTGCGCTGTTTGAAAAAAATACTTCCTTTTATTTGTTTTAAACCTGCTGCCTATTAATTTCATTTGGTGACCCCTGGTTCCTATGTTATGCGAAGGGGTAAATAACACTTCCTTATTCACCTTCTCCACACCATTCATGATTTTATAGACCTCTATCTTATATCCCCTTAGTCATTTCTTTTCCAAGATCAGCACTCTCAGTCTTATTAATCTCTTCTCATACAGAAGTTGTTCCATACCCCTTATCATTTTTGTTGCCCTTTTTCAATTTCTATGTCTTTTTCGAGATGGGGTGACCAGAACAGCACTCAGTATTCAAGGTGTCAGCCTACCATAGATTTATATTGTGGTATTAGGATATTTACTTCCTTATTGTCTATCCCTGTCCCAATGTTCCTAACATTCTGTTCGCTTTTTTGACTGCCGCTGCACATTGAGTGGATGTGAAAACTATCCACAATGACTCCAAATCTCTTTCTTATGTGGTAACAGCTAATTTAGATCCCATCATTTTGTATGTGTAGTTGGCATCATGTTTTCCAATGTTCCTCACTTTGCATTTACCACCATTTAATTTCATCTGCTATTTTGTTGCCCAGTCACCCAGTTTAGTGAGATCCCTTTGTAACTCTTGACAGTCTGCTTTGGACTTAATCATTTTGGGTAATTTTGTAGCATCTGCAAACTTTGCCACCTCACTGTTTACTCCTTTTTCCAGATCACTTATGAGCATGTTAAACAGCACAGGTCCCAATACAGAGCCCTGCAGGACCCCACTATTTATCTCTCTCCATTCCGAAAACTGACCATTTATTCTTATCCTTTGTTTCTAGTCTTTTAACCAGGTTTAGAGTGGTAGCCATGTTAGTCTGTATCAGCAAAAAGAACGAGGAGTACTTGTGACTCCTCCTCCTTTTTGTCTTTTAACCAATTACTGATCCATGAGAGGACCTTCTCTCTCATCCCATGACTGCGTAGTTTGCTTCATAGCCTTTGGTGAGGGACTTTCTGAAAATCCAAATATATTATATCCACTGGATCACCATTGTCCACATGCTTATTGACCCCCTCAAAGAATTATAAAAAATTGTTGAAGCATTATTTCCCTTTACAAAAGCCACATTGACTCTTCCCCAACATACTGTGTTCATCTATGTGTCTGATAATTCTGTTCTTTACTATAGTGTCAACCAATTTGTCCGGTACTGAAGTTAGGCTTACCGGCCAGTAATTGCCAGGATTGCCTCTGGAGCCTTTTTAAAAAAAATGGCATCACATTAGCTATCCACCAGTCATCCAGTACAGAGGCTAATTTAGTGATAGGTTACCTAAAATAATGGCTGAGGTGTGGGAATCTCCTCACGTTCTCTGCAGTGAAGACCAATGCAAAGAATTCATTTAGCTTCTCTGCAATTTACCTTAGAGTGATCCTTTAGCTTCTTGATCATCCAGTGGCCCCACCCATTGTTTGGAGTATTCCTGCTTCAGGTGTACTTAACCGTTTTTTTTTTGCTGTTAGTTTTTGTGTCTTTTGCTAGTTGCTCTTCAAATTCTTTTTTGCCCTGCCTAATTATATTTGTACACTCGATTTGCCACAGTATTTGCTCCTTTCTATTTTTCTCAGTAGGATTTGACATCCAGTGTTTACAGGATACCTTTTTGCCTCTAACTGCTTCTTTTACGCTGTTGTTTAGCCATGGTGGCATTTTTTAGTCTTTGTATTATTTTTTTTAATTTGAGGTATACATTTAATTTGAGCCTCTAATATGGTGGGTTTTTTAAAGTTTCCATGCAGCTTGCAGGGATTTCACTTTTGTGACTACTCCTTTTAATTTTTGTTTAACTAGCTTCCTCCTTTTTGTGTGGTTCGCCTCCTTGGAGTTGAATGCTACTGTGGTGGGTTTCTTTAGTATCTCTCTCCCTCCCCCCCCCCGATATATTACATTTAATTGCATTATGGTTTTATTGAGCAGTTCAGCTATGTTCACTTCTTGGACCAGATCCTCTACTACACTTACAACTAAGTCAGGAATTGCCTCTCCCTTTGTGGGTTCCAGGATTAGCTGCTCCAAGAACCAGTCATTAATCATGTCTAGAAAATTTATCTCTGGAGCCTATCATGAGGTGACATGTACCCAGTCTATGTGGGGATAATTGAAATCCCCCATTATTACTGAGTTTTCTAGTCTTATAGGCTCTCTAATATCCCTGAGCATTTCGCAATCATCATCACCATCCTGGTCGGGTGACTGGTAGTATATCCCTACTGCTCTACTCTTATTAGACTTTCTATCCATAGAGGTTCTGTGACGCACTTTGAGTCACTGGAGATTTTTACTGTATTTGGCTCTATGCTTTCTTTTGAATGTAGTGCCACATCAGCACGACCTACTCTGTCATTCCTATATATTTTGTACCCTGATATTACCATGTCCCATTGATTATCATCGTTCCACCAAGTTTCTGTGATGCCTGTTATATCTTCATTTAATACCAGACACTTGAATTCACCCATGTTATTACTTAGACTTCTAGCATTTGTATAATCACTCATCAAATTTGTCAATATTTTGTTGTCTACCTTCATGTAATGTAACTGAATGGGACTCTTTTTCATTTGACTGTTTCTCTTCAGTTCCTACCTGTACTTTATCAACTTCTGTCTCCTCCTTTTTACTAGGACATGGAGAATCCACATTAATAGACCCTCCCCTAAGGAACATCTTTGTCCGAATCGTGTGCTCCTCTGCATGTGTTGGTTTTCCCCCAGCCCATAGTTTAAAACCTCCTCTGTAACCTTTTTAATTTTACGTGCCAGCTTTGGGTCACAGTCTCCTGACACATACTACGTTCTGCTGGTGCAAAGGTGGGCAGGGGAGGTTACTGTATGGGCAGAACATATATTTGCATGTGCATATATATGGGTGATGATTTTGGACAGTTGTGTCCTTTAATTTTCAAGCTACTGTGTGTCTGCCTCTCTGTATTTTGCAGATTCCCATGGTATTTGTGCACCAGGGTAGCGGTTTAGCCAAGGGCGGGTGTTGGTTTTAATGAAATCATGCAGCTAAAACCTTGTGTGGGAAGATGCTCTGTAAGCACCCTAGCCTGACAGATATGCACCAGTGTTACCTGCGAGTTCATTGATGACCCTTGAGGAGGTTAGTCCCATGGCTGAGCTGTGGCTAAACAAGGCTGGTATGTGAGTAGAGGAATCTGTGGCCTTGAGATCACACTGGGAACCACCCTCCTTGTCTGAAAACTCTCTGGTGGAGCTCCGGGGTCTTGTCTCTGTGTGGTTACTAATATTGATATTGCTGCTTGGAGGCCCCCAGCTGCATCAGGGCCTGGTTGTGTTGGGCAGGGCACAAACAAATAGGAAAACGATCGCTGCCCTGAAGAGCTCATGGTCTAGGAATCTTCTCCCCACAATTCATCCACGTGAAGTCACCTGGATTCTTCTCCTCTACAGCCCCTGCCATCTCTCATGGCCTTCCTGTGCCTTCCTATTTCATCAGCTCTTCGTTCATTTCATCTCTCAGCTCCCTTGTCTCTGCCTCTCAGTTTATCTCTCCCTGTTATTGGCCTGAATGCTTTAATTTATTCACCACCCTCCTTTCGGTAATTTATCCCTTGTACTTTTTGTTGTCTTGGATTATTTAATTCTGTAAAACGCTTTGGGATGCCTTGCATGTGAAAGACACTGAACACAATACAATTATATTGTATTGCTGATGGTTTGCTGGCCTCCTGGATTTCTAATTCTTATCTGGTGGTGTTATTGTAGTTTATTATTTGTGTTGTGTCTGTGCTCTGAGGCTCAATCAGATGGGGCTGTGCCGTGCTGGGCACTGCAGAACCAGCCCCTGCCCCCGAAGTCCGATTGTGCTGTGATTTAATGCTAACATGCTTGGTTGCGAGTGTATGGTTATTGGAAAAATTATACTGTGCTGGGAGACTGGGGGCACAGATCCCAGCTGTGGTTAAAGTGGAGGGCTGTGTTCTCCCCCTGCTCAACCGCAGACTGACTTTGTGACCTGGTGTGACAAACTGGGAATGTTCTTAATGTGTTCTACTGGCTGGCTAAAAAAAGTCACTGCCGGGTCCAGGAAGAGGGGTGCAGGGCCGGACTCCCCCACACTCCGTGACAACTGGTGGCAGAGGTGGGATATACTGCACCCCATGGACGGCGCTTCCTGCAGTAAGTGACTGGGGAGCAGTAAAACGAAGGGGTGGTTAACCCCTGGGGAGCGTTGGCACAGTGATGGACTTTTGCAGTAACAGGGTCCTTGGGGTATTTTTGGGCGGATTATATTGAGACTTTTTAACAAGGCGCTGGCTGTGCAGCTTAGGGTTACATCTTGCTGTCGCTCCTCTGCATATATCATGATTTCTCTCCATATGTGCGTGACCCTGTTGTAGTGCGGTCTCTCATACCACCAGAACAGATGATTGCCCAGCTGGTGCGATAGCCTCGCATGATCATGATATACACGGAAGTTCCTGTCTACGTGGAGTGCTGCAATATGGCAGAGTGGCGAGCAGAGCCACCGTGTCTGTCTCTCGTGGGACTGGTCAGTACCCCTGTGGCGCGAACGAGGCTGTCGATCAAGACCCCCCCCTTCTAGGCCCTAGCGGAAGCTGGGAGGAGCCCCAGGCGGCGCTATCCTCGATCCCCGGCGCTCCGTGATCCCCCCCTTGAGCTCAGCAGGGGATCCTCAGCGATGCTCACCCCTCTCTAGGCAGGGATGCCTCGCAGCAACGGCTCGACATCCGTGGAGCAGATGGCGGCTGGAATATGAAGGCTGAGATGGGGAACTCGAGTTAAAAGAGGCAAATGAGCTGGAGGAGAAGGCGCAACAGCGTAAACATGAGGAGAACCAGCGTAAACTGAGAGAGGAGAAGAGGACCCAGCGTAAACTGAGGAGAACCATCGCCAGCGTGAGCTAAGAGAGGAGAACAGCAAACACAATGAGTGGAGCTGGCCCAGCTGAGGAGCAGTGAGGCCCCGGCTGCGCGATGAGTGAAGGGGGACCCAAGTCTTAAAAACAGCTTGATAAGCACTTGCTGCCCCCGCGTAAGGAGGGCGCGAGGAATAGATACCTTCCTGCGGCCTTGAGGATGCCTGCGAGCCTGCACAGGGTTGCCTGAGGGACAGGATCCAGTTCTCACCCCTTACTTGGATCCCACAGCCGTAGAGGTGTACAGGTGCGACTGAAAGGGGCGGAGGCGGGGGACTATGAACTGTTCAAAACAGCGCCCTTATGCTCGCGAGTTTGGATGACTCCTGAAGGTATGACGGGAAAAGTTCCGGAGCAGCGCTAATGACACCCTGAGGTCAATACTACCAACTGGGTCAACGGCGCGGGGGTTATGCCCGGCAACCTGGACAGCTGGCCCGACTCAGAGCGGCTTGCCTCTGACCGACTTCCATACTGAGTGCTGCATGCCTGTGCTGAGACGCGAGTGCCCAGTCCGACCTGAAGCTGCTCGGCATGCGAGCAAGAGCCGGGACTCCGAGATAGTCTGTGAAGCAGTGAGATCCTCGCACAGCATCTGCAGGCTCGAGAGCTGGGATGGTAGGTATGGCTATCAACCTTATTTCTGTATGTTTTGCGACGCAAATTTGGACAGGTCGTGGCTATGCAAGTAAGAGTCGTCTAAGCGCTTACAGCAATCTAGCAGCTAACCTATTCTTGCTGCTTGACTCCTGCAGGCGTGTGCGAATGCCCACCGGAACTGCCTCACGCAGAAGAAGAGTGCATCATGGGACCTCCAGTGGGGGGCCTATGGAGAACCCCCCCAAAAGGGGAACATCCAGCGTTCAGGCTCCTCTCCGACCAACTCAAGGGTACCACGAACATGGGGTGCTATCAATGGCCAACGAAGGCCACATACGGGACCAGTGCCCCAAGCTCAGGATAGACAAGCAGACCCAACCCGCAGAGGGTGGACTGGGTAAAACCCATTCGGAGGAGGGGCTACATTCCTGGAAGGGGAGCTGGCAAACATACCACCTGTGAAGAGCGGAGAGGTCCCAGATCAGCTCCTCTGGGTTGGCTGGAGCTCCTGCGTCCGGGTTTTTGGTTACCGGGTGGCGCGGGGCTGGCCCCTCCGGAAACGAGTGCCTGTTTTCCCTGGAGGGTAGATGGGAGAGGTCACTGTGGTACTTGGGACATGGGCGCAGGAGGTGACGGATCCCGGCCAAGGTGGTGCGCCTCAGATCGGGTGGACCTGACACCACCTGACCCTGATGGGCGTGGGCGGGCCCCTTTCAAGGTGCCCGTGGCGAGAGTACATTCTGAAGTGGTGAGGCCAGGAGGGCCCAAGGAGTGGAGGGTACACCCACATTTGCCCACGGACGTTGTTAATGAAGGGGACCTGGAGGGACTGCCCTAGTAGCACTCAAAAGTGCCCTGGTCGTGACTCGTAGTCAGAGTGGCCAAAGGGCACTTGCCCCCGGGACAAACAGGGGAGGTACTCGGTCCCGCCCGAGGATTGCAGGAGAAAACGACCCTTTATACCTGCCACATGGGCGGGGCGGCCGCCCAGGGGCACGGCTACAGAGAGCCTGCGGCCTCAGACCCAGCCAGCAAGAGAGAGCTGGTCCCCATCCCTGTCCCAGCTTGCCTGAGTCCAGGCCGAGCGCAGAAGACCCCTCTTGCGGAAGCCAGGGACCGGGCTGACTTAGTTGCCTGCGGTACAGGACATGGGAGGAGAGGTTGCCAGGAGAGGTTCCTGTGGGAGAGGTTCCTTACCGAGAATGGGCTTCCCCATGCGGAAGTACAGTCATAGGGGATCAGGAGGCAGCTGTGGTTCCCAAGAAGTTTCACCCACAAGCTGCTGTACCTGGCCCATGACATCACCTCTCGCAAGGCTACCAGGAATCCGGCGCACCAGTCAGAGGCTGCTACAGCTTTAACTTGGCCTGAGTCTTTTACCAGGTCCGACAGTAACTGCCAATCTGTGACCACTGCCAGAGGGTGGGGGGAAGGCCCGGACAAGGGGAAAAGCGGCCTTGAGGGCCTTTACGCATCATAGAAGAACTTTCCAGAAGGTGGCCACTGGACATGAGTGGGACCTCTCCAGCAAAACGACCACGGGCAGGGAAGAAATTCATCTGGTGTTGCTGATTTTGCCACTCGCTTACCGAGGCGGTGGCCTTGTCCTCTATCGAAGCAGAACACAGTGGGATGCGCTGCTGACAATTTTCAGCTGGCTGGGGTCCCAAGGAGGTCTTAACGATCAGGTAGTCCAACTTCATGTCGGCCCTGCTCCGGTCTCTTATGAGAAATGTTGGGTCCAGCACAACTGGGCCTCAGCGTATCACTCCCAGTCCAATGGGCTGTGGAAAGGTTTTCAACGGGACACTGAAAGATGGATGACCTAAAAAATTTATGAACAGCCACCGTTACAGGGAGGTACCCCAGGAAATTCTACCGGGTTTCACTTCGAACTGTTGTTATGGAAGGCGGTAAGGGGCCCTAGACCCTAAGTGAGACGAAATGGGAGGAGCCATCCCGAGGGAATCAGTGGTTGGAGATATGTCGCTGACCTTCCAGGAGAAAGGATTGGCACGCTCATGGGCCTAGGCCAGGGAGACTCCTGGCACGGAGCACAGAGGAAGCGCAGGCAAGGCTCTGGATCCATGTGACCGCTCGGCCTGGGCCCCGGCCCCCCGTGGCCCTTTTGCCACCGGGATAGGTGGAGGTTCTCATCCCCCTCCCGGTGCGAGGAAACCAAAACTCCCCAGGCTGCCTGGTGGAAGGGTGCCCTCAAGGTTATCAAGCAACTGATTGAGGTTTAAACTATGTGGTGGAGCTGTCAAACGCCGGGCACATCCACCGATGGGTGTACCATGTGAAACATGATGAAAACCATACTATGACAGCAGGGAAATGTGGTGTGGCCGTGTGTACACTGGAGGGGAGGAAGATGACCCTTAGTGGATCTATTCCCTGGACAAAGCTGGTTCCCCCTGGGAGGCGATTCCCCTCTCTGATCCAGCTGACCCTGGCCAGCACGCTGGAGATCAGAGGGGGTGCCTTCGACATGCGGAGTATACCGACAAGCTCGGTTTTCCAACCAGGCCTGGAACCACCAATTTGACTCTCTCGACAGCGGTGGAGAGCGCGGTCACATTCCCCCTATAAGATTGTTCCCCGTTTCGGTCACTGGTGGTAAAACTGCCCAGGATCTTGAAAGAGAGGTCAGGGACAGTGCTGGCTTTGGGGTGTCCAGCCGTCTCCAGACGAGCACCCTGGTGGATCAGCTACTGAGGGGGATGGAGAGTTGCCCGTTGGGTATACATTGACGCTCATCTGCGTCTTTTAGCCAGACCTCGGTGTGTGCACCACGTCGTTCCCAGGCGTTAAACAAGTCTGGCCGACTGCCGGAAACTGTGGGTTAACCGTAAGGCTTGAGAGTTGCAAGGTTGAGGATGGCTGAAGTATCTTACCTGCGCATCGGTGGGGAGCGGCTTGCTCTTGAAGCCGGAACAGCCAAGGTGGAGCACGGGGTGGTCAGAGACTTGGCCCGTTCCCCTCGAAACAAGCAGTCCAGGGCCTTTATTTGGGATGGCGGGAGACTGGCTCTGGCTTTTAACAGTATGTTTGCATGTAGAGTACTATGCGAAGTTCGTGCCCCAGCATATTAGCAACCACTAGCCCTCCTCGACCCCCCCATCACTGAGCTGTGCAAGTGAAGGCGTGGAGCCAACAAGGGCTGTACTGGACCAATGCGAATGCAGAGGAGGCTTTCCGGGCGCTGCAAGGAGCTCTGGTTAGTGGCCCAGTTTCTGGCAAAACCCAGATTTTGAACACCTTTATGGGTATTCATCGAGCCTCAGTACGGTGGGAACTGGCGGCGGTGTTAATGCAGGGAGGATGAAAAGGGGAGAGATCACCGCATCGTGTACCTGAGCAAGAAGCTGCTACCCGTGAGCAAAAACTTACACGTGGCCATGGAGTATGAGGAATGCCTGTCCATGGTGGCCCTAAGAAGCTAGAGCCATATCTCTTTGGGTGACACTTCACCATGTACACCGACGCTGCTCTCCCCTGACTCTGGCTGCACCAGAATGAAAGGAGGCCAACGTCCAAGCTCCTGAGGCGTGGGGCCTGTTTCCTGCAGGACTTATGACATGGGCGGGTCCATGTGTGAAGGGATAGTAGCCATATCCTGGATAGGGATCCATTGGTGCGGAGAGGGACCCTGAAACTTTCCCCAAGGTCACTTGGGCAGATTGACCCCGCTCAGTTTCAGTCCGAAGGGGGGAGAGATGTGATGGAGTTAGGGGCTGTCTGTGTGGGGAAGGGAGTGGCAAGGGGACTCTCTAGAGGTGGACGTTACCGGAAGCCTGTGTAACTTGAACGCTAGTAAGGGAGGGGAAAAGGTCAGCACCTTGGCCTGGGAAGGGAGACAAAGGAAGGGGCTTGGGCAGGAGGGAATAGTTCTCAGGTTTGGTGTGCTGGGTGGGGGTGGAATTCAGGGGTCTCCTAGGCTAGGATTCCAGCACCCTGGAAAGCCAGGAAACTCGAATGGCAGGGAGCACAAGATTAACTGATGAATAATTATGTAGATATAACAGTAACCATGACTCGTCCAGTGGGGGGTTACGCTAGTGCTGCAAGCTCTGCTGTAACCTGCGTTCCTGTTGTCCAATAAACCTTCTGTTTTACTGGCTGACTAAAAGTCACTGCGGGGTCCAGGAAGAGGGGTGCAGGGCCAGACTCCCTCACACTCCATGACAGCTTGTGCTCTGTGAAAGTCCCTGTAAAAGATTCACAGGGACAACTGAGTGCTCAGGGTGCTGGGAGGCTTGATTCATGAGCTAGCTGTGCAGGTGAGACAAAGGGGTCGATCCACCTTCCTAAAGAACCAGGGCAAGATTGATTGGGGCGGTATCAAGGGATAGGACTCTCAGAAACAGGATAAGATGGAAATAAAAGGGAAAGTTAGACTGAACAGTAAAAACCCTTTCTA
Organism: Chelonoidis abingdonii; assembly: GCF_003597395.2. NCBI lineage: Eukaryota > Metazoa > Chordata > Testudines > Testudinidae > Chelonoidis > Chelonoidis abingdonii. The sequence continues at coordinate 495,186 of NC_133782.1, forward strand.
ACAGCCAGCGGCCTGTGAAATGGTGGGATAGACACCTGCAGGAAACCAGGAGAGTTTTCATTTGAGTTATTTAAAACTAGACAACATAAAATAGGAAAATACAGGGAATGTCAAGGGCCAATCTGCTGTTTGTCTGTTTAGGTGTTTCCATTAGCACCATTCACAGTGGTTGTGGTCCTTGCTTGTGGACCTCAGGGATGCATGATCTGGGATCAAATTGGACCTTGCCACCTTTAATTTTTATGACTGCACTTACATTTACACTATTGCTGTCCTTGGCTCCCATCCCCATGCAGCTCTGCTACTGTACCATGCTCCTGACCTGCAGTAACCCTGATTTAGATGAGTGCAGCCAAAGAGAGGTTCCCGAGTGGTGAGAGCTGCTAACTAGGGATCCATTCCTGTGCAGTTGTGCTGGTCTGGGAGTTACTCATGGCTCCTTTATTGCCTTGAATCTGAATAGATCTCGGAGCCATTAGCGATTATCTTTGCGGACTCATAGAGGAGGGGAGAGGTACCAGAGGACTGGAAAACGGCAATTGTAGTACCTAGCCATAAAAATGGGAATAGGGACAACCCAGGTGATTATAGACCAGAAAGCTTAGCTTCAGTACCCAGAAAGATAATGGAGCAAATAATCAATCAGTTTGAAAGCACCTAGAAGAAAATAAGGGGATAAGTAACAGTCAACATGGATTTGTCAAGAACAAATCATGTCAAACCAACCTAATATCCTTCTCTGACAGGGTAACAAGCCTTGTGGATGGGGCGGTGGGGGTGGGCAGCAGTAGATGTGATATGTCTCGACTTCAGAAAGGCTTTTGTTACCGTCTCACGGCCTCAGAAACAAACTAGGGCAATACAGCCTAGATGGAGCTACAGTGAGGTGGATGCACAACTGGCTGGAAAATCGTACTCAGAGGGTAGTTGTCAATGGTTCACAGTCAAACTGGAAGGGCAGATCGAGTGGTGTCCAACAGGGATCTGTTCTGGGTCCGGTTCAGTTCAGTATCTTCGTCAATGATTTGAGTAATGGCACAGAGAGTACACTTATAAAGTTTGTGGGTGACACCAAGCTGGGAGGGGTCGTGAGCGCTTCCGAGGACAGGATTAAAATTCAGAATGATCTTGACAACCTGGAGAAATGGTCAGAAATGAACAGGATGAAATTCAATAAGGACAAAAGCAAAGTATTCCACTTGGGAAGGAATAATCAATTGCACAAATACAGAATGAGAAAGGACTGCCTAGGAAGGAGTACTGCAGAAAAGGATCTGGGGGTTATAGTGGATCATAAACTAAATATGAGTCAACAATGTGATACGGTTGCAAAAAAAGTGAAGATCATTCTGAGCTGTATTAGCAGGAATGTTGAAAGCAAGACATGAGGAGCAATTCTTCCGCTCTACTCAGCACTGATTAGACCTCAACTGGAGTATTGTATCCAGTTCTGGGCACCACACTTCAGGAAAGATGTAGACAAATTGAAGAAAGTCCAGAGAAGAGCAACAAAAATGATTAAAGGTCTAAAAAACATGACCTATGAGAAAAGTTTGAAAAACTTGAGTTTGTTTAGTCTGGAGAAGAGAAGACTGAGGAGGGATATGATAACCGTCTTCACATACCTCAAAGATTGTTATAAAGAGGAGGGTGATAAATTGTTCTCCTTATCCACTGAGGACAGGACAAGAAGCAAGGGCGGTTTAGGTTGGACATTAGGAAAAACTTCCTAATTGTCAGGGTGGTTAAGTGCTGGAACAAATTGCCCAGGCAGGTTGTGGAATCTCCGTTGCTGGAGGTGTTTAAGAGCAGGTTAGAGAAACCCCTGGCACGGATGGTCTAGATAATACTTAGTCCTGTGTCCATAGCCAGGGGACTAGACTAGGTGACCTGTTGAGGTCCTTCCTAGTCCTACATTTCTACGATTCGATGAATGTGTTGAGCTGATGTGTTACAGTCAGAACAGACGTTTCCCCTTGTCCATAGTCCGTGCTTCTCCAAAGGAAGGAGTTTGCACTCTTGGTACAACCTTCCCCCGTGTACTCTCACTTTAACTCTAGGCCCTGCAGTCAGATAGTGATGGGGCTACCTATGTCCCTGGAGATAGAGGCCAGAGAACAGGTTAGTGTCACAGTGGAAGTGATTGTAACAGGGCCTAACCAACCTGGCTGGGATTCAGTACAGGTCTTGCTAGCCCCTCCCTAATCCCTCATGGCTCTCTCCTGCTTTGTGCTCAGATACGCCATCGATCACAAAACTGACCTGGAGAGGATCTTTGACATTGATGCAAACACAGGCACCATTGTGACGGTCAAAGTCCTGGATCGGGAGACGGCAGGGTGGCACAACATCACGGTCCTAGCAATGGAAGCAGGTGAGGGGGAGGGTTCTGGAGAGGGGTGGGTATCACTCACTGGTGCAGAGGTGACCACCTCAAGGAAGCAGGCATTAACTAGAGGTGATATAAGAGAAGATGCAGGAAGGGGAATCTAACATCTCCCCAGACAATCTAAAAATACTCCTCCTGTCTCTGTGTTGAGAAGTGGAGCTGTGGTCAGGTGGTACCTTTGATGAATACTAATCAAAACCCGTGTTATCTACCCAGCATCTCCACCAGGCATCCCTACGCTGCTCATTTGCTGCTTTCACACCTGATGAGACACCTCTGGGGCTGCTAAGAGCCCATGTTTATATAATGTGTTTCCTCCTCAGTTCAGATGCCATCTTGTTTCTGGATTCACTGCCTGGGTCTTGGGGATGTGGCCACCTCTGCCTCTCTCCTCAGACATGTGCAGCACTCACAGCCATCCATGGGGAAGTAAATTACATTGTGAGGACTCTGTAGCAACTTAAAATTCAATCCGGCCCCTGCACCTGCACCGCTAGGTATTTTGTGATCTACACCTCCTACCCATGTACCTCCCATTCACACATACAGTCGCCGGGCCAATAGCAGAAGCAGCTTGTCCTGTGTTACATCAAACAATTATTTTATAAAAACAAATAGATTTGAGGCATTGTGTCTAGAAAGGGCCATGACAGTGACAGACAGATTGACAGATGAAATACGACAGATGGACAGAAAGGCCCATCACTTGCACTCTTCTTCCTTTTCTCCAGACAGTTGTGCAGGCTGTCTCTGCTCTGTATCTCGGCCCAGCTCTCTGTGCTATAGCAGGTATCTGCTCTCAGCTGTGATGATGCAGCAGCCATGCTGTCTGTGCTTCATCAAGGTTATTTCTCTGCCTGGCACCACTGGGTGAGAGCCTTGGTGATTCCAAAGACTTCGTTAAACACTGGGAATAAGCAGCAAGGAGGCTGAGGCAGCTTCAATGAGCTCAGAGAATTGCCCTTCCCGAGGCTGTGCTCACAGGGAGAACACTTGCCTCCAGATCCAGAGCAGCAGAAGAGCTTCACTAAATGCAAAACTCAGCTCTGTGACTGTTTTTCCCTCAATAATTTCTGCACACACAGACCACTGTACCCCTTACGTATAAAGAAACCCATTAACCGATCAGGCTTTCTCTCTCTCCTGTGGGCTGGGAAGGAAGCAAGAGAAATTCTCAGTGTAATTTCTGTTTTGTAAATATTTGGGAAGTACCAGATACTGTGGGCCATCTAAGTACATGGGTAGATGGATGGGTGGATGATGGACAAACTTCAAGGACTTGGAAGTTTGAAGACGCTGCTAGATTTGCTTTTATCTTTCTAAAGGGGCCTGTGGGGGATTGTTACTGATGACTTTTCTCCTGTTTCTGCCCATGTTTCCTGCACTCTGCTAATTCTCTTTCCTACTGTTTGCCTGGTTCTGCCCTTCCCATACTATGCACTTTCTCAGAAGGATGAAAATGATGTTATAAAAACTGCTCTTCTAAACTTAAAAAAGACAATGGGAAAAGAAAAGCCCAAGCAGACACGTTAGCTTTTGCTTCTGATGAATCTTTGAGCTCCCTCACTAAGGCTGGGATGGCTGCAGACAAAGTAAGGAAGAGCCAATAGCCGACAGAGTGGATTTCTGAACGTGCTGACGTTGCTCTCCTGCTTCTCCCCAAGAGGGCCAGCACATGCTGTTCTGCTAAGTGAAAGGCGTTTTTGTTGGTGAAGTAAATATTCAGCACTAAAGCAAGTAGGAAGGGAGCACCTGCCTTATGTGTGAATACAAATGAATTGGCGAGAGCCAGACTCAGGGCAGGGACTGAAAGATTGAGAGGAAGAAGGGAAAGAAAGAGAGACACCTAAAGGGTAGAGGTTTGCAGAACTAAGTAGCTGTGAGATAGGGAGCTACTGGATTCCCTAAAGGCTATTGTGGAAAAGGGAGCTTGTGCCTGAGAACTCCGTCTGCCTAGGAATTCAGAGCTGATAGCTAGACTGTAGCAGTGACCTGGGGGACTAACAGGAAGGGCCTGTGGCAGTAGATGGAGCCTGCCTGTTCTCCATACTCCATTGTCCTCTCTTTCAATAAGCTACTTCTGGAAGCTTAACATACAATCCTCATGTGATAGCCTTTCCTTTCCGTAGGGCAGCGATGCCCTCCCAGTCTTCATTTGTAGTTGCTGAAGAACCCTCTCTCATCCAGCTGGGGAAAGCGAGGAGGAAATGCATTAGCAGACGTGCAGGTTTCATGTTTGTTTATGTGAGAGGATTTTTTGGGTATCTGCACTTCCGCCCAAACACAGTGACATGGAACAAATGGCTGGCACATTGCTAAGCAGCTAAAGCCCTGACTCAGGTAGAATAATTTCCCAGCAGAAGTTCTGTTCATCTTTTTTACTTCAGTTAAAGACAGAAAAGAACAAACTCTTGGTCCTGCCTTGCAGAGGCTTTGAACAAACTCCTCATGGGGAATGAAAAGAAAATAAATAATAGCAAAAAGAACTTTGATAAACCACAGGTGTTCTGCTGCTGGATAGGAAACTGGCAAGATTATCCTCAGTGCCCTGCCACTCTTTGTAATGCATGATCAGGCCCGTGTCTCATTATATGGAGCTAAGCAGGTTGTTCCCTGTAAGATAATGGATCTGACCCTTTTGACTCCAGTGTAAGGCCGTGGGTTCCCTCCACATTCCACACAAGCATTGAGAATGATAGAGGCTTCAAGAAGCAGCAGAACAGTGGGGAATACAGAGAACACGAACACAGTCTTCAAACCCTTCTGCTCACGTGTCTAATGTCTCAGAATGGTAACAGACACCAGCATCTCCAGGCCAGGCACAGACCAGGTCACATTCCACTTTCCACCATCACAGTTAGCACCAGGCTCCAGTCCAGTCCACTGGGTGCCTTTGAAATGAGAGAGAGGTCTCAGCTAAGGAATTTTCCTCTGTGCACTCAGTGTGTGCAGTTAGGGGCACCTGCCTAGATCTGACTCTGAGCAGGGGAGTTTGCCTAGGTCTTGCTTAGGAGACATCTTTAGGGACGTCTTTATGGGTTATTTTTTGTCAAGGAAGATGTGCACACGCTCGCCAAGCTGCATGGTGACATGTCGATGGGTCTGAGGCAGGGCCAGGACTTCACTTAGCGCTAATCCTGTCCTTGCCCTGCTTTCCTGTCTCTGGAGCTGAGATACCTAGGCACAGAGGGACTCAGTGTGCATCCTCGAGCATGTGTCACTTCTGTTGTTTCCAACTCCACCTCTGCTGCAACCATTGCAATGAGAGGGGTCCAGAGCTACAAAGACTGGACCCAGATTGGAACAGCCCTATGGTCCCGGGACATCTGAACCAAGGGTTTTGGCTCAGTCCTGTCTCTAGTTACAGTGAGGTTTTATTTCCACTGGCTGTTGTGAGCTGTATGTTCCTGGGAAAGCTGCACCACTGGCTGGGCCCAGGCTGGTCTTCCCAGCCCTGCACCACTGTGTGTCTAGACACCTTTAATACATTCAGCTGGTACAGATTGTTACCAGAGCAGGGGCACGCGCCTCTTGAGGGCATGGAAATGAAGTTGTGTTAGCGGTGGCCAGTGGAGAGGATGCTAGTGGTGCAGAACAACTCAGCTTTTACAGCAAACATGAGGTGACAAGAATCAGAAGGAAAATATTTATACACAGCAGCTAGGATTTCAGAACAAGTCAGTAAATGCTGCCGTTTCCCTCCAGCAGGGAGGCCTGTCAGACTGGATTCCTTTAAAAGCTGGGGAGATTCTTTAGTATTCTGACTTCTCCCCGTCACTAAGTTCTGACTCATCCATTTTAACTGTCCAGACGTTCCTGCCAGTGACATTACCCTTAACGGTTTGTAATCATGAAATATTAATGGCCAATATTGAATTTAAAGTACAATTTATGTCTGAATTCTCTGGTGGAAAGGGCAGTTGTAAAGGTAAGGCCTTCAAAGTGACACAAGGAATTTCAGCATGTGGCCTTATAACAGATGTCAGGCTGAACCAAGAGCAGTGCTGTGCCTTGGCGCCGAGGGGAGGGGGCCGTGGCCGCCCTGCGCTAAGGCTTGACGCCGAGGGGAGGGGGCCGTGGCCGCCCTGCGCTGGGGCTTGGCGCCGAGGGGAGGGGCCGTGGCCGCCCTGCGCTGGGGCTTGGCGCCGAGGGGAGGGGGCTGTGAGGAAGTGAGGCTCAGTACAAACAGGTGGCAGAGTATATCCCCATTTTTCATAGGCAAGTGCTTTGTACTAAAGACATCACAAGAGTTCCAGAGAGGAGACAAACCCATACAGCTCCTCCTTCTGCCCTGGATCAGGTCCATAGCTCCCCATGCTAGTCATTTAGCCCAGGGAACCAAGGGACTCCCCATCCCCCTTCCACTCAGGAGCTGGAGTAGTGGTGGCTTTTCTGACCCCCTGGGCTCTCCATGTCTGCTTACAGTCTGTTTGACCTAACTATCTCCCTCCTCAGTCCTGTACCTGTCTCTCTGCACTCCCTTTTCCTCCTTCCCCATTTCCTGCTCTTAGATCAAACAGTTGCCATTACCACCAGCAATGATAAATTAAAAACTGAATGCATGGCACTAATGTGATGTTTGCCAGCACCCCCCTGCGCCGCCCCCGCCCCCAGCTCCCTAACCCTGACCCGTTGTCTGGATTGCGAGGAACTTGAGGCAGGAACTCTCCATGCATTGATATGGGGCCCTGATCCCGACTGGGACTTTAAGTGATACTGCACTACAAATGAACCACCATACATGTTCACCTGTGGGATTCCCTGAGCACTCTGTGTGGCTGGGGCCACACCTCGGTTACAGTTCCTCACAAACGGTACATTCACATCAGGGGAATAGCAGGAAAAGCAGGGACAGGCCTAAAGCCACACCCATAACTCTTCAAGAATATGCACTATTTGAGGTGAAGACAATAGAGTCAGAATCTCTCTTCCAGAAAGAAGCAAAAAGTCCCTATTCCAGGGTGGCCTGTCTGTGCCAATTGGCAATGGGCAGAATATTTGGGCCCTGGTAACTGTGCAGCCAACCAGCAAACCTGGGGATTGTTCAGCAAATCTGGCCAAGTGTTTGCTGAGATAAATCTTCATTTCACACACAAGCTGTTTACCTTCCTTAGGCTAATATTTGTGATTCTCTTCCTGCTTTCCTCTCTGCTCATGTAAAATGAGGAGGACTTGACTGCTGTGTCCACTGCTGGTAATTGAGATGATAAATCTTCTTGCTGGAGACCGGCTTTAATCAGAGCATTGTGTTTGGATGCAATTTAATTACTCTCATGCCGCTGAGCTAGGGCAGGACTCAGGGGAGGTAAGAGCCATTTATACATTACTTGGTCTCACATGCTGCTTCCACTCACTACGGAGCCACATTTTCAGCTCCGGACTCTGATTTTAGGTGCCCCTATTTAGGACACCTGCATTTGCTTCTACCTGCAAATGTGAATGCGCAAGCAGCCATTTGCTTGCATAGTCAGGCAGTTGCACTCATGTCTACACTTGTGAAAAATGGGTACGCACTTACGCACTCACTTGTTCTAGCACCCCTCTTCTGCACACACTGGCAGGCCAAATATTCAACCCTAAAATTCTGCTGTATGTCATTTTGCTGTTCCTAATCCACTGAGATTATGGGTGGAATAAGAGTTGCTCCCTCATGTATCTGGCTTCTCCGGTGACACAATAATCCTGGGTTTATTTCAAAATCAGTTGCTATGGAAATGATAGTGATGTCACCATTTCAGCATTGGCAGACAAATAAACAGGGACAAGTTTTTAAAGTGCTTGTACACAAATGCTAGAAGTCTAAATAATAAGCTGGGTGAACTAGAGTGCCTTGTGATAAAGGAGGAGATTGATATAATAGGCATCACAGAAACCTGGTGGACTGAGAGCAATCAATGGGACACAATCATTCCAAGGTACAAAATATATCGGAAGGACAGAACAGGTCGTGCAGGGGGAGGAGTGGCACTATCCGTGAAAGAAAATGTACATTCAAATGAAGTAAAAATCTTAAGCGAATCCACATGTTCCATAGAATCGCTATGGATAGAAATGTCATGCTCTAATAAAAATATCACATTAGGGATCTATTATCGACCACCTGACCAGGACAGTGATAGTGATGATGAAATGCTAAGGGAAGTTAGAGAGGGTATCGAAATTAAGAACCCAATAATAGTGGGGGATTTCAATTATCTCCACATTGTCTGGGAACATTTCACTTCAGGACGAAATGCAGAGATAAAATTTCTCGATACTTTAAATGACTGCTTCATGGAGCAGCTGGTACGGGAAACACACAGGGGAGAGGGGACACTCTAGATTAATCCGAGTGGAGCGCGAGGAGCTGGTCCAATGAGGTACGTATAGCAGGACTGCTTGCAAAATGATGACACATAATTCGAATAACATGTTAACATCCCTGTGGTGGAAAACATCTCAACAGCTCCAACACTGTGGCCATTTAATTTCAAAACGAGGAACTATCAACATAAGGGGGTTCTAAACAAAGTTAAAAGTACGGTGACTAAAGTGAAACCTGCAAGCTGCATGGGCGCTTTTTAAAAACACCATAATATAGGCCGAACTTCAATGTATATCCCCAAATTAAGGAAATACCAGTAAAGAACTGAAAAAGAGCCACCGTGGCTTAACAACCAGTAAAAGAATCAGCAGTGAGAGAAAAACACTCCTTTAAAAAAGTAGACTCAGTCAAATCCTTAGTGAGGCGAAATATAAAGGAGCACAAACCGCACTTAAGTGCAAGAGTGTAATAAGAAAAAGCCAAAGAGGAGTTTTGAAAACGGCCTAGCCAAAAACCCAAAGGTAATAACCAAAATGTTTTTTTAAAAGTACAATTCAGAAGCAGGGAAGTCTGCTAAACAACCAGTGGGGCCCCTTGTATGATCGAACTTACAAAAGAAAGCGCTTAAAAGTTGATAAAGTCCTTGCGGAGAACAACTAAATGGATTTTCTTTCTTCAGTCTTCACGGCTGAGGATGCTTAGGTGAGATCCCAACCTGCAGCCAGGAAACTGTACAGATTGAAGTGTCGAGCTAGAGGAGGTTTGGAATTAATTGGATACTCAAGCATAACAAGTCACACGGACAGATGGCAAAATCACCCCCAAAGAGTTCCTGAAAGAAGCTCAAATGTGAAGTTGTGGAACTAGTAACTAAAGGTTTGGAACCTGTCCTTTAAATCAGCTTCAGTACCCAATGATGAAGTTGGCTAATGTAACGCCAAATATTTAAACAAGGCTCTAGAGGTGATCCTGGCAGTTACAGACTGGAACTCTAACGTCAGTACCTGGGCAAATAAGTCGAAAACAATAGTTAAGAAAAAATTGTCAGACACATCAGAAAACATAACTGTTGAGTCAAATAGTCAACATGGTTTCTGTAAAGGGAATCATGTCTTACTAAATCTATTAAGTTTTTGAAGGGGTCCAACAAACGTGGACAAAGGGGATCCAGTGAAACAATAGTGTACTAGATTCTAAGAAAGCCTTTGACAAGGTCTCCTCAAATCAAAGTCCTCTTACGTAAATTAAGCTGTCATGATAAGGGAAAGGTCCTTTCAATGGACTGGAGAACTGGTTAAAAAGACAGGGAACAACCGGGTGGGAAATACAATGTAAATCTCCAGAATGAGAGGGTAATAGTGATGTCCCAAGGGTCAGTCCCAGGACCAATCCTATTCAAGTTTATTCCTAAATGATTGGAGAAAAGGGGTAACAGTGAGGTGGCAAAGTTTGCAGATGAATAACAAAACTATCTCAGATAATTAAAGACCTCAAAGCAATTGTGAAAAACTAGTCAAAAAGATCTCAACAAACTAAGTTGATTGGGCAACAAAATGGCAAATGAAATTTAATGTGGATAAATGTAAAAGTAATGCACATTGGAAAATAACCCCAACTATACATACAATTTGATGGGGGCTAATTTAGCTACATCAGTCAGAACAAAGATCTGGAGTCATCGTTGGCATAGTCCTCTGAAGATGTCACGGCAGTTGCACGAGGCGGTCAAAAGCACAAAAGGAATGTTAGGAATCATAAACAAGAGGAATAGAGAATAAGACTGAGAATATAATTATTGCCCTTCAATATAAATTCAATGTACGTCCACAATCTCGAATTACTGTGTACAGATGTGGTCGCCTCACCTAAAAAAAGATATCTAGCACTAGAAAAGGTTCAGAAAAAGGGCACTAAAATGTATTAGGGGGTTTTGAGAGAGTCCTATATAGGAAAGAATTAAAGAGGCGGGATCTTCAGCCTGGAAAAAGAGGAGACAAAATGGGATATGATAGAGTATAAAAATCATGATGATGTTTGAGAAAGTGGATAAGGAAAAGTTATTACCTATTCCCAAATACAAGAACTAAGGGGTCCAACGAAATGAAATAAATAGGCCAGCCGGTTTAAAAACAAATAAAAAGGAAGTTCTTCACTCAGCGCACAGTCAATCTGTGGAAACTCCTTGCCTAAAGAGGAGGTGGTGAGGGCTAGGACATATAACAGGGTTGTAAAAGAGAACTGATAACTTCATGGTGTTAATAGTCCAATTAATGGCTATTCGCCATGATGGTAAAGGAATCGGTGTCCCTAGCCCTGTTTGTCAGAGGATGGAGATGGAATGGTCAGAGAGAGATCACTGGTCATTACATGTAGGTTCACTTCCCTACCTGGGGCACCTGGCATTGGCCACTGTCGGTAGACAGATACTGGGCTAGATGGACCTTTGATCTGACCCGGTACGGCCTTTCTTATGTTCTTATGTTCATTGTTGCAGAAAAGACGTATTAGATCATCCAGGACTACTCAGCATGATGATAGGCCCAGTGTTTCCTGAGATTCAGGGGTGAGAGAATTGGCTGCAGAATCTGTGTCTTCAGAGATGTGCTGCAGGAGTGGAACTTCCTTTAAAAGAACAAGGACAAACGGTTGCAGAGAAACGTTCAGAGCATGGCCTGACTGTAACTACCAATGCCTGAGCCTGGAGGTGGAAGTTATCACAGATCTAGCTGAGCTTCCCCCATTGGACACTCTTTAGACTGTTTGGAGGGATCCAAATGCTAAATCTCACAAGCTCCTATCTGGCTGGAGCAGGGCAGAGTTTAGACACTGTTCCAGGCTTCAGGCCTCTCAGCACATCTCCAGGTACTGACACCCCTTCTGGCAGTCAGGACCCTGCATCCAGTTGCCTGCACCCTGAAACTAATGCTGTCTGCCCCAAGCCTCCTCAACAGCTCTTGCACATTCCCCAGTATTCCACCAAAGGTGTGAACCTTCTGGTGCACAGATTTCCTTGTATGGGGCACATGATAGTGACATGCACAGACTTTGCAAAGGATTCTCAAACACCATGCATCATCTGGATGATGGCAAATCGCACAGGGACGTAGCCTCCTTGCAGACTGAGCGCTGCCTGCATGAAGCTCTAGCTCGATCCTTAAGGTGGCCTGGCTGTACACTGAGTCCATGTCCATCACTGGCAATCCTCTCGCGTCACTGAAACTTTTTGGCAACCAAATGACCATCGGTCATGTAGTGGCATTCCCAGGGAAACACATTTCAGAATTTGTTCGTCTTCCATCAGTTGAAGACTGCTGTCATGTCCTCCCCTTACTCTCCTCTTTTCCAAACTAAACATACTCAGTTCCTTTGGCGTTTGCATCTATGACTTGCATTCCATCCCTTTGATCATCTTTGTCACTTGCCTCTGGATCCTTTCCAGTTTGTCTACATCCTTTGAATACAGCAGTGACCAAACTGGATACAGTACTCCAGCTGAGGCTTAACCAGCGCCGAGAAGAGTGTTTCCTCAAATCCTCATAGCAGTGTGAATATTAAATATTTCAGTTCATTGGTGGGTTGAATCCGAAGCCTAATGGTGGCAGTTTTGGTGTAAAAAATATTGTTAGTGGGGATCATTTTAATTAGAAAAGTCCAACTAGCATGTTTATCCACCGCTGCTGGATGTGGTGGGGACCTGTGGGACAGCTGGTTGCTGTCCGGGATTTCTGGGCTGTGGAACTAAGAGTTCAAGCCAACATCAACAAAAACCTCATATCACTTCCTCTTCTGCCAGCAGGTAAGAAAAGAGGAGATGCATCTTCTCATCACTGCCAAAAGCCTCAGGTACCAAAACTTCCAGCTTCCATCAACAACAGCCTGCACAGTTACTATAAGTACAAGAATCTGCTGCACATTGAGAACCAGGGACAGCATGGAATAATTATAATTTAGTATCTAAATAAATAACACCAGGAAAAGTGCCCTGACTGGGTTATTTTCATAATTGAAAAATCTCTTTATTTTGGAATTTACTTGAAGCTGAGAAGAAATGTCAAAACGTGCCTCAGAATTCAGCACCATCGTGCTGGAGGAATTGGGGCCATGCCTTAGAACTGGGTTCCATGTGCCTCAGTCAGTGTGACAGGCAGTCCCTGTTTAATATATGTTCCATCCAGTCTTTTCCATTGCATGAGCATTGGATCTCAATGGGGCCATGGAAGACAGCAACCCATGTTAAAAGTGCACAGCGCAAAGTAATACCTTGCCTGTCCTGGGTCTCCAACGATTTATCTGGGGCAGGGAAGGAATTAGAGATTAGTTTTTCCTTTCAGTGCACTTCTGCTGAAGGCAAATATTGTTGCAGAGCACTTCTGCTGGAACTGTAACAGATTCAAGTGGATCTGGAAATACTTCTGCCCAGGTTGGCAAAGGCAACTGCCAATCACAGGTCCACAACTCCTTCACTGCACTGCTGTGTGTCCATCATCTCGCTCTTGTTCTGTGTGGTTTTCTGATCTCCTTCCTCAGTCTTTTCAGATTAATAGCATTCAGACTCCTGGAGGAAATGCAGAAAAGCGGCATGTTTAATTTTAATTTAGGAAACCGTTTAGGTAGCAGCCTAGTTTCCTTGCTGCTGTCAGTCAAGTTTTCTCAAGGCTGACATCAATTAGTTTAAAAATATTGAATGTAATTTTGCCTGACACAACATATTGCAGCCACTGCAAAATATAATTTATTTTAGAAGAAGAAATAATTAAACTAATTTGCATTTCAGTCAGCTGAGCTGGAATACAGAGTAGAGTTGCAGCAGTGAAAGATGATGCTCTGTTTAAACTGATCACAGTCTCCCCCTCAGTCCTGGCGACTGAGGACCAACTGCTATTTTTGTTTTCTGTCAGGCTCTGTTTGATGATGTCATACTTCTCTGCCTTCTCTTGCTCAGACTGACGGTCTGGCTAATATCATGAAAAAGTGGTTCTTTCTGCCTGTGGGTCTGTGTGTGCATGCAGCTGTATGCACATTAACACGTGGCTGTGCCTTCGTGGGCATGTCTGCACATGTCTCTGTGTGTGCGTGTCATTCCGCATGTATACGTGGGGGCAAGGGGTGCTGCAAAGCTCTTTTGGGCGCTGGTGTGTGAGGTTTGGAGTACTTAAGAGGAGTGAATCTTGCAGTTCATTACACATGCACTGCAGTAACATCTCGATCCCACCCACCCCAGACCATTGTTGGTTCTACTTATACCCCATAAGTTACAGAAAATACATATCAGGAGAGTTTTTAAAAAATCTGTTGAAGCTGCTTTTTATATTTCCCCCCCTGTAAAACCAGGTGCCTCGGAGGGAGAGGAGAGTTTTGTAAAGAATACATTTTAGTGACCCTTAAACAGCTTTTTTAAAATATATTACAGAGTTCTATTCAAAGACCCAGCAGGCAGTAATGCAGCAGGGCCAAAAAGAAAAGAAATACCATGTGTCCTGTGCAAGGGTCCCCAAAGATGATGCTCCTGTTTCTAGCCCCACCGTTTCTTATAGACTCATAGACTTTAAGATCAGAAGGGACCATTATGATCATCTAGTCTGACCTCCTGCCCAATGCAGGCCACAGAATTCACCACTCCACTCCTGTAACAAAACCCCTAACCTATGTCTGGTTAATCTGAAGTCCTCAAGATTGTGTTTAAAGACCTCAACAGCAGCAAAATCCTCCACGGCAACGTGTGACCCGTGCCCATGGCTGGCGGAGGATAGGCGTAAAACCTCCAGGGCCTCTGCCAATCTGCCCTGGAGGAAAAATTCCTTCCCTGACCCAGATATGGCGATCAGTCAAACGCCTGGAGCTGTGGGCAAGATTTCTTGAGGTATCAGACCCTAGGGTCTCAAACGCTTTCAGTGATTTTAGGGTGATTTGGGAGGGGGGTTGAAGGGGGTCAGGGAGAGACCTTTGCTGTTGGCAGGTTGGATTTTTTTTAAACCTGGCAGTCTTTTGAGCGCTCAGCCAGCATAGAACTGTTAATTGACAGCTCTGGGAGGCAAGTCTGCAGCTAGAGTGCAGGTGAAGACCGTCCACAGGTGCCACATAAATGTATCTTAGCTACATAAATATCTCCACCATCCCATGCATAGTATATTTCCTCAGACTCCTTGAACTTTGAGCTGTGATGATAGGAGGGGTTCGTGCTGTTTTCTCTGACTCTAAATATCAGCATACACTGATTGCAACCTCAGCTAAAGTGGCTGCAAAGCTAAGTTCCATAAGGAGGCAAATTGTACGGAAACATGCTGTATTCCTGCCTGATTTGAAAGATTAATATCCTGGGTTAAGCCTCGGCTCCTTGGGCACAACTGTCACGGAGTCACCGGGCGAAGTGCTCTTGGAACTGCTCCCACAAAGCCAGTCAGGACTTTGGGGAGCCTCCCTCCCCTGGAGCAGAACTGTTCAGGGCAAGAAAGCTCACACCTCTTCACCTCCTTGTCTCTCCTTGGAGCATTCAGCATCCCTGCCCCTCCGTGGCTCGCACAAGCGAGCCCCACCCAGGCGGGGTCCGGGGAAGCCAAGGGTTCTGCACCCCACTTGCAAAGTCCGACGTGAACTCTCAGCCAGCAAAACGACACAAGGTTTATTCCGATGACAGGAACAGGGTCCTAAAACAGAGCTTGTAGATACAGCGAACGCCAGACCCCTCAGGCCAGGTCCAATTCCCTGGGGCAGTGGAGCCAGCACCCTAGGTCTGCACTCACTCCCTTACCCCAGGTAGCTCCAGACTAACCAACCCCCATCCAGTCCCCTCCTCTCTGGCTCAGCTTCCTTCCCAGGGCCAGGGAGGTCACCTGAATCCTTGTCTCTCAACACCTGCAGTTGGCACCTTTGCAGAGGAGGGGCCCAGGCCATCAGTTGCTAGGATACAGAGTGCCAGGCATTAGGTGCACTGGCCCTTTGCTCTGCCAGATACTTAAGAACTGCCTAGGGGACACTGAGGCACCAACACAGTGTTCAGAGCAAACATTAGGAACAGTCCCAGTTCGTCACACACACATCTGTCTTTTTCTTATGGTATCTCTAGCACAGTAAAAATACATAAGAATGATTAAGAATAGTCATGATAATGAATGCTGTATTGCCCACTAATTGTGTGTGCTCTGAATGGGTGATGGGAGTCAGGGTAAGGTTAGGAGGGAGACAAGGAAAGATCTGAGTGTCTCTCTTCCCCCTTTCTCCCTCTTCTCATCCTTTCTTTCTGCCTTTTCTCATCTCCTTCTCTGTATATCACCTTCAGGGCAATGCCAGCTCACTTTAGAATCAAACTGCACAGAAAGGTTATCCATCTTTCTGCAAGACGAGCCAGGCTGCTGGGGAAGGAGATAAAACGCTCTCACCATATCACTTGCTGGAATCAAACCCCTCTCACTCACTCGCTCATTTACCCCTTCAGATGGAACCGGACGGACACACCTCTTTACCACCCCCTCAGATTTTCCGCCTTCCAGCTCCCTCCCCGCCCTGCTGCCTTCAGCTTCCTTTCTTCCTAAAAGCAATTGCAGTTTATTTCGCTGCACTAACATGCTCTTAAAAATAACAAATTGTTCCAGGCTTTTAGTCACGACTTCTGCCTCCTTCCCCCCAAAACACCCATCTAATCACCAAAGCAGCAGGTCTGGGTGAGCGGAAGCGATAACAGGAGAGCAGAGAGGGGGGCCAAGGGGGGCTCTGGGGAGAGGGTTTGGGTTCTCAGATAATTATGGAGCGTTGCTCATACTTTTCTCCCCCGGGTACAACTCCACCTGACTCACAGACCAGAGTTAATTTTAGCAACAAACAGGCAGCAGGCTCCTGCTTTAACAACAGGCAGTGCTCCCTCCCATGCTGGGCCTCTCCAGAGTTATAACTTCTGGGGGAACAAAGGAGCCAGAGAATGAGGGTTTTTCATTTCTGGAAGCATGTGGGGCGCTTTGGAAGGCATTAGGCCTTCAGGAGTGATTTATAATATTATAAAGAGGGATTAATGTACCTTTACGGTGCATGCCATGAGGCAGAAACAAGCAGGAGCAAATCAGAGCTCCCAAGCTACCTACAAGCTACATCCCACATGTATAAAGCTCACACAGCTTATCAGGCAGAAGTAAGTACAGGAGCTGCCTGGTGCAGCAAGGCGCAGAGCTGCTGTCTGGGCTCCGGGGGAGCCAGGAGATTTTGTTTGCTCATCCTGGAATGAGAGGGTTGGCTCAGGCTGTACAAAGACATGGTTAACGCAGTCATATTAGAATATGTATATAGTAGCAGCAGGAGCAGGTGGACACCAAGATGGGCTTGTGATGCTGGCAGACCAGATGCCAGCTCAGGCCAAGCTCCCCATGTCTCAACTGAACCCTGACAAATACATGGGTGGAGTCAGTCCGGCTCACTGGTGTTAGTATTGTTAGAATAGGGGTTGGAAGTAGAAGAATGAGTTTAGTGTTTAGACTGTATTGAAGGCTGGGGCTGGCTGCCTGCATTAATCTCACTTATAACATCTGTGGCAAATTGCCGGTATTGTTCTCTGGGTCTCGCACTTTCTCTTCTCTGGGGTAGGTTCAGGGCGATATTGCTTGCCTCTGAACCAGTTCTTAATCTCTCCCCTAGTGTCCTTGGAGGAGGGGAGTGGAGAGGGAGGGACCTGGGCCCGCCCTCTACTCCAGGTCCCAACCCAGGGGCCCTGGGGTTGTGGAACCACTTGACTAGCGGTTTCTTCCCCTGGGTTACTTCCCTCTCATACCCGTCAGCTTGTGAAGGCTTCTTGCCTCTCTTCTATACAAGCCTGGTGCCCCTTACCTAGGGTTTCTGTTGGGCTTCCCAATCCACCGCAGCACTCCTCCAAACCTTCTATTTCTCTCTGGACAAACTCTTCTCTTCTGCAATCTGCACTCTGCTGCTCCAATCCAACCTTTCTCCTTCAACTACCACACCCTGTCTGACTGAAGCAGGGGTTTAAATATCCCATGACTGGAGTCAGGTGCTCTAACTGAAGTCAGGTGCTCTAAGTGAAGTCAGGTGCTCTAATTGGCCACAGCTGTTCTAGTTAATCTAAAGCAAGCCTTCCCTCCTTGGCAGGGAATAAGGCCCCCTGCCTAACACTCTTATGCTGCCCTCTGGCCATGCTGTATTACAATCCCCCCCCCCCCCCCCCGCTCAACACCAAGGGGTTGGGCTACTCGGGACGAGAGGCAGTGTTGGCGTGAGAGGCCATCAGCGTTGCCGTGTTGGCTTCCAGCCCTATGCTGGACCCGAAAATGGAAAGGTTGCAAAGAGAGGAACCACCCTCGTCACTCTGGCGTTTCTTTCCTTGTTCCTATGCATCCACTGGAGCGGGGCGTGATCAGTCACAAGGTAAACCGCCGCCCCAGGAGATAGTAGCGGAGAGTCTCCATAGCCCATTTTATCGCCAGACATTCCTTTTCAACAACAGCGTAATTTTTGTTCCCTGGGGAGGAGCTTCCGGCTGAGGTACAAGAATGGGGTGCTCCTCCTCCCCTACCATCTGGGAAAGGACGGCACCGAGTCCCACCTCCGAGGCGTCCGTCTGCAGGATGAATTCCTTCTCGAAGTCTGGGGCCATAAGTACCGGATGGCAGCATAAGGGCTGTCCGCAAATCTGCAAATGCTGCTTCCGTCGCATCTGTCCACTTCACTATCTCGGGCCCCGAGCTTTTTATCAGATCCGTCAATGGCCCGCTCTTGTGGCAAAATGAGGGATGAATCTTCCGATAGTATCCAACTATACCCAAAAATGCTCTGACCTGCTTCTTGCGGACTGGTCGAGGCCAATCTTGTATTGCCTCCACCTTGTTCCATTGGGGCTTCACCACCCTCTCCCTACGACATGCCCGAGGTATTTGGTCTCAGCTAGTCCTATCATGCATTTCAGAGTATTAGCGGTGAGACCAGCCTTTCGCAAAGCGTCCAGCACTGCTTCCACTTTGTCCAGGTGTGTCTCCAATCAGGGCTATGTGTAACTATGTCGTCTAGATAGGCGGCGTCAGGTGCTCTAACTGAAGGTCAGGTGCTCTAATTGGAGTCAGGTGCTCTAAGTGAAGTCAGGTGCTCTAATTGGAGTCAGGTGCTCTAATTGGCCACAGCTGTTCTAGTAGTTAATCTAAAGCAAACCTTCCTCCCTTGGCAGGGAATAAGGCCCCCTGCTAACACTCTTATGCTGCCCTCTGGCCATGCTGTATCACACATCCTATCGTGTAAGGTAATGATTGAGCATTTGCATTGTGAGCCATTGTAACTGTAACTCTCCAGGTAGGAGAGGGACATTAACCAGTGTGAAATGCTGGTCTCCAGCAGATGTTATGTCCTGCCCACAGGGAAGGCCCAGCAATACCAGATGGACTGAAGTGGAACATTAGAGAGGACACGAACTGTTTACTCTCCCCTTCCCCCTCCCCCCATCTCATGAAGAGGAGTCTTGCAAGTGAATTCTTCCCATCAGCTGAGTTTGCAGCTCAGAACAGAAGGGGGGAAGGGAATAAAAACCCCTAACAAGGAGGAACTGGATCTTATTGCTTCTTGGACTCTGCAGACAAGATTTCTAAGGCATAATAAGCAAGAGATCCCCTGTGCTCAGCCTGGGTTAGCCCTAAATGACATCTAGAGCCTGCTTATTATAGAAGCTTCTATTATCTCTTGAAACATGAGGTTATAACTCATTTGTGTGTTTATTGACCTGCTTTACGCTTGAAAATAACTCTCTTATTTCCTTTTGCTATATAATAGATCTGTATTTAGTTTATTATAGGGTTGGCTATGAGTGTGTGGTGTGCAGTTGACCTGGGGTAAGTAACTGGGTGTTTGGGGCTAAAAGCAACCTGAATATTGCTGTAATTTGTGGTGCAAGCAACCAGCTATCACAATAGTAGGCTGCCTAAGTGACAAGATAGACCAGAGAATCCAAGGGGCCTGCCTATGACTCCATGTTTAGGCTGTCAGAGACCCTGAGCAGTGTACACTTGGTAATAGGTTGGGGAAATCTATGTGCAGAACTCCCAGCCAGTTTGAGTCTGTGCCCTGCTTCCTAGCAGTGCCCGGGGGTTGGCACAGCTGGAAAGGGTTCAATGTAGCATTTGAGGAGTGCTGCGTGGCTGCACCAGCTCAGCCAACCCCGGCTCGGGAGGGGCTCAGAGCAGCAACATAAGAACGGCCAGACTGGGTCAACCAAAGTCCATCTAGCCCAGTTTCCTGTCTTCTGACAGTGGCTGGTGCCGTGTGCTTCGGAGGGAATGAACAGAACCAGTAATCATCAAGTGACCCATCACCTGTCGCTCATTCACAGCCTCTGGCAGACAGAGGCTAGGGACACCATCCTTGTCCAATAGCCATTGATGGACCTATTCTCCATGAATTTATCTAGTTCATAGTCTTGGCCTTCACAGCATCCTCCGGCAAAGGGTTCCACAGACTGATTGTGCGTTGTGTGAAGACATACTTCCTTTTGTTTGTTTTAAACCTGCTGCCTATTAATTTCTCCTTTAGGGTGACCAGATTCCTGATTTTATAGGGACAGTCCCGATATTTGGGACTTTTTCTTATGTAGGTGCCCAATTACCCCCATCCCGACCCGATTTTTCACACTTGCTATCTGGTCACTTACATTTGGTGACCCTAGTTCTTGTGTTATGAAGAGGAGTGAACAACATTCCTTATTCTTTCTCCACACATGTCATGGATTGTATAGACCTCTACTTATCCCCCCTTAGTCGCTCTTTTCCAAGCTGAAAAATCCACTCTTATTAATCTCCTCATATGGAAGCCGTTCCATATCCGTAATCATTTTGTTGGCCCTTTCTGAACCTTCCAATATCCAATATATCATTTTGAGATGGGGTGACCACATCTGCACACAGTATTCAACACACCAGGTCAGACACGGGGCAGGTCTCTGAGGGGCAGAACCAAAGAATCCTTGGAGACTTATCGCCAGCCTGAAATGCAGCTGAGCCTGTCCCTGTCTCTGCATCCCGTTCTGACGGGCATTATAGCCTCAGGGCCCGGAGCATCAGCCTTGAAATGACTAATGCTGACCAGGGCGAGTGAAGCCGATCTGATAGATCTTCCACTTGTGTGTCGGGGTTTCGCTCGTAAGGTGGGAATTGCCCCATGTTTAGTGCTCTGGAAGAATTTTTACATAACACTTCCCTCTTTCCTTGAGAGAAGAGTGATGTCTCTGGGAGAGAGAGACTGAGTCCTCCCATCAACCTGGCATGCCCTGAAGACCCCAGTGCTGAGTGAGTGGGAAGTGGAAAGGCCTTTCCTGCCCTTCTTTGCTTCAGCATTTACTTTCAACCCTCTGGAACAGCTGTGGGCTGCGGTGTCTGCGTGCACACTGGGGGGTCCCTTTCCCTAGAGCTGGGCAGTGCTGTTCCTCCAATCCTCTCCAGACTGAGGGAGGGGCCTGGATGAAAGCCGTTGGCTAAATGCCAGCCAGATAAGGCAGAGGTGGATGCTTTTGGCAGAGGGAGAAGCTGAGGAACTGGTGAAATCTGAGTGAAGGCATCTGCTCAGCTCGTGCCAAGGGGTTCACCACCCCTGGCCCGCCCAGCCTGAAGGAATGGGGAGAAATGCCTCTGCCAGGAGTTGCATTCTCTCTCTCACACTTCTGCTCAGTCACAGTGCCTCAAAGCCCTGTGCTAGATGATGGCAGCGAGCTGGCCTTGGACTGCCTTAGAATCTCTCTATCCAGGATTACATAGCTCCATTGTGCATCATATCTGGGGCCCCCAAAGATTTAAAAATAGATTAATTGTTGGCAACCTCTCTGTTTCCCACTTGCAGTCTGAACACTTCCTTATTTCCTTTCTCCACACCAGTCATGATTGTATAGACCTCTATCTTATCCCCCCTTAGTCGTCTCTTTTCCAAGCTGAAAAATCCCACTCTTATTAATCTCTCCTCATATGGAAGCCGTTCCATATCCGTAATCATTTTTGTTGCCCTTTTCTGAACCTTTCCAATTCCAATATATCATTTTTGAGATGGGGTGACCACATCTGCACACAGTATTCAACACACCAGGGTCAGACACGGGGCAGGTCTCTGAGGGGGCAGAACCAAAGAATCCTTGGAGACTTATCGCCAGCCTGAAATGCAGCTGAGCCCTGTTCCCTGTCTCTGCATCCCTGTTCTGACGTGGGCATTATAGCCTCAGGGCCCGGAGCATCAGCTCTTGAAATGACTAATGCTGACCAGGGCCGAGTGAAGCCGATCTGATAGATCTTCCCACTTGTGTGTCGGGGTTTCGCTCTGTAAGGTGGGAATTGCCCCATGTTTAGTTGCTCTGGAAGAATTTTTACATAACACTTCCCTTCTTTCCTTGAGAGGAAGAGTGATGTCTCTGGGAGAGAGAGACTGAGTCCTCCCATCAACCTGGCATGCCCTGGAGACCCCAGTGCTGAGTGAGTGGGAAGTGGAAAGGCCTTTTCTGCCCTTCTTTGCTTCAGCATTTACTTTCAACCCTCTGGAACAGCTGTGGGCTGCGGTGTCTGCTGCACACTGGGGGGTCCCTTTCCCTAGAGCTGGGCAGTGCTGTTTCCTCCAATCCTCTCCAGACTGAGGGAGGGGCCTGGATGAAAGCCAGTTGGCTTAAATGCCAGCCAGATAAGGCAGAGGTGTGATGCTTTTTGGCAGAGGGAGAAGCTTGAGGAACTGGTGAAATCTGAGTGAAGGCATCTGCTCAGCTCGTGCCAAAGGGGTTCACCACCCCTGGGCTCCGCCCAGCCTGAATGGAATGGGGAGAAATGCCTCTGCCAGGAGTTTGCATTCTCTTCTCTCACACTCTGCCTCAGTCATCAGTGCCTCAAAGCCCTGTGCTAGATGATGGCAGCGAGCTGGCCCTTGGACTGCCTTAGAATCTCTCTATCCAGGATGTACATAGCTCCCATTGTCATCATATCTGGGGCCCCCCAAAGATTTAAAAATAGAATTAATGTTGGCAACCTCTCTGTTTCCCACTTGCCAGTCTGTTGGGAGCACAGCTTGACTGGTTTATAGCATTGATTTTAACAGTGCATGTGTGTATCTATGGGACGAGCTTATTGCAGGAAAACTGAATCTCAGAGCTGAGTTTTGCATTTAGCTCCAGACCTGGTGAGGCTCTTATCTCTTGTGGCAGTGTGACGAAGTGGGACTGTTCTTAATGTTTCCTCTGAATACTGTGTGGGTGCCTCAGTTTCCCCTATGCATTTCTTAAGTCTTCAGTGTGCATAAATGGCCGACACTCTGTATCCTGGCAACAAATGGCCAGGGCCCTTCCCCCCTGCAAGGGAATAACTAAAGGTGAACAAAGAGATCAGGTGACCTCCTGGCCCGGGAAAGAGACAAAGGCCAGAGAGGAGGGGCTGGAGGGGGTTTCAGTTTGGAGCTGGCTGGGGACGGGAAGTGAGGGCACACGGGGTGGTCTGGCTTACTGGGCCCCAGAATGGACCTGGCTGGGGGGTCCGGGTCGCTGTACCTACAAGCTCTGTTTTAGACTGTGTTCCTGTCATCTAATAAACTTCTGTTTTACGGCTGGCTAAGAGTCACGTCTGACTGCAAAGTGAAGTGGGGGTGCGTGCAGGACCCTCTGGCTTCCCCAGAACCGTGCCTGGGCGGACTCGCTGTGGAAAGCGCATGGAGGGGCATATGCTGAATGCTCCAAGGTCAGACCCAGGAAGGTGAAGCCATGTGAGCTTCTTGCCCTGAAGACAGTCTGCTCCAAGGGAGAGGAGGCTCCCCAAAGTCCTGATTGGCTTTGTGGGGAGCAGATCCAGAGCATCGCTCAGGGACTCCGTGACAGGCAGTGAGTTCCATAGTCCAAGTCTGGCTCCCATAAAGGACATACCTCGTGTACTCACAAGCCTCCCGTTAACAATTAACAGCTTCCTGGTTCCAGTGGAATGTAACTGTCGTAGAGTATCAGAGGGGTAGCCGTGTTAGTCTGACTCTGTAAAAGCAGCAGAGGATCCTGTGGCACCTTATAGACTAACAGACATTTTGGATCATGAGCTTTTGTGGGTATTCATCCATGAAAGCTCATGATCCAAAATGTCTGTTAGTCTATAAGGTGCCACAGAACTGTCATAGAGGTTATCTCTGAGACCTAGGTGTAATCTCTGGACACCATCTGGAAGTGCACTTTCCCTTCTTCTCCCCCTCCCCCATATTCTTCTGATCAGGGCACACTTGTGCAGACACATTATCTGTGGGTGTAATGTCAGGGAGGGGTAGCTCAGTGGTTTGAGCATTGGCCTGCTCAACCCAGAGTTGTGAGTTCAGCCCTTGAGGGGACCACTTAGGGATCTGGGGCAAAAATTGGTCCTGCTAGTGAAGGCAGGGAGCTGGACTCACTGACCTTTCAAGGTCCCTTCCAGTTCTAGGAGATTGGTATATCTCCAATTATTTACTTTATTTTTACTTTACTGTGCCCAGTGCTCTGCACTGCCTACCAGGTCATACCCAGGAAAGATTCCAGGTGCCAGCGATTATCTACAAATCCATCATTCCTGTAGAGCTCAAACTGAACTGGATGTCTCACCAGCAATGAACACAGGAGCCCTGGGGCCAAGGACCTTGCATTCTAACGAATGTCCAGGCGTGGGCTGGGAAGTGGGGAGCCACAGGAAGGGAAGGGACTGAATGTGACACGTGTTATGGGGTTTGTTAATGCCACGATCTTTGTATTGATTTGTAGCTCTCTCCCGTTCCAACTGCGCTTTCATTTCACCTTTACTGAAGTTTCACTGAGCTGATGCCTTCAGCCCTTGATGATTGAGTCTCACAGATCCCCTCTGCCTATGCCCACATCTGTCAGTCTTAAGAATGAAGCTTGTGGGAGTTGGCCAGGGGGTAGATCTTCACCATCGGATCAGTGGCAGGTTCTTGCCACTGGAATTCACATGCACCATAAAGGCTAGCACTTGCTGAGAGAGGCACCTTCTTAGCTGCAGTGCTGCAGTCCTCAACAGTTGAGTTTCACACATGGAAATTCGGCTGGTGCTGCTGAGGGACTCTATATAAATGCTGCTGAGTTGTGGGGGAAATGTTCGCATCACGCTTGAGCTAATCTGTGTACCAGGCAGCTGGAAGGTGTGTTGATGGTTGTGTTAGAAATAGAATAAATACTTAGGGCACTGACCACAGGGGTTGCCGACAGAACAAAGAGATGGGATAAGTTCACTGCTGCTGGCAGAGGACGCTCACCAATGACATTGTGTGTTTATTTTGTTTCAGACAATCATTCTCAGGTGTCTAGAGCATCTCTGCGTATCCGAATCCTGGATGTGAACGACAACCCACCCGAGCTGGCCATGCCATACGAGGCTGCGGTATGTGAAGATGCCAAGCCTGGCCAGGTAATCAGAACGCCCGGCTCCCACTCAGCATTTTGCCACGTGCAGTGTTTGCAGGTGAAACGTCTGCATTAGGCCTGGCACATCCTGACTGCATTAGGTCTGTGTATCTGGGAAGCGCATGCAGCTGTGAGGCCAGCCTCAGGGTTAAGGAGTTGGCACTGTTCTCTGACTGCTCAGTTTGAGACAGAACTTCACCCTGATAGAATGTGACTTTGGGGGGCAATTTTCATCTCAAAATTATTCTGGCAGCCACTGCTTGTGGGGCTGCGACTGCCTCTCCCTCCAGGAGAGCTGACCCTTCAGGAAGAGGAAGGTGCTGTTGTGTTCCCGGGGATGGGGGTGGGGGTGGGAGCAGTGCCATTCCCTTCCTGCCCAGCTGCAGATGCATGGAAGATGCTGAATAGGTGAATCTGATGGCATTGGAAAAGGTTTTCCATCTCTCTTGAGGGAGATGCTGCCCATTCCCAGTGCTGTGAGAAGCCCCCAGGCAGAGACCTCTCCATCAGTCCCAGGGAAGCAGCTCTGACCACTGCTTTCTTCCTGTAGCTAATTCAGACAATAAGTGTCATGGATCGTGATGAGCCTCAGAGTGGCCATCGCTTCTACTTCACACTGGCCCCGGAAGCCACCAACAACCACCACTTTTCTCTGCTGGATATCCAGGGTGAGTCATCCTCCTTACCACTTGTCAATTCCCTTCTGCCCTATTCTTCCTTCCTCTCCAGTTGGTGGCTGCATGGCCTGGGACCTGTGCCAAGAACGGGGAGCAGGAAAGGCTGGTCACCATGGGAAATGCTGTGTGATGCAGCAGGCTCCCCAGACTGTTCCCCCCCAAGACCTTTCCCCTCCGATTGATGCGGATCCAGCCCTTCCCGAGCAGCTGCGTGAGCCCCACCGGCCCTTCCTAGGAGCATGTCCCACCAGAATTCTTTACTGGCAAATAGCAGGAGCTCTCACCAGCTGCTTTGTGTCTGGCAGCTGCAAGCTGCACCTCGCTCCTTCCTAGCCAGCAGTTTCTCAGCCCCTGTTAGGTGCTCTGTGGCTCTGACACTGGGGGGCCTGTTTTCCTTTCTCAGTCCTGCAGAGGGGGCACAGCCTCACCGTGATGTATATTTGATTTCCCCCACACGCAGTAAAGCAGCCCTCCACCCTGAGCAGAAACACGCTAGGCAGAATAGCAGGCCATGCCTCTGGAAAAGATGCACTGGGAGGTTGGGGGCTTCTCTCACACATCGGGTCTAGGCTGTATGTACGCTAGCACTTTTGTCGGTATAACTTATGTCACTCAGGGATGTGAAAAAGCTAGAGCCGTCAAGCAATTAAAAGAATTAATTGTGATTAATCATGCGATTAATCGCACTGTTAATAATAGAATACCATTTGTTTAAATATTTTTGGATGTTTTCTACATTTTCAAATATTTTGATTTCAGTTACAACACAGAGTACAAAGTGTATAGTGCTCACTTTATATTTATTTATTACAAGTGTTTGCACTGTAAAAACAAAAGAAATAGTATTTTTCAATTCATCTAATACAAGTATTGTAGAGCACTCTCTTTATCATGAAACTGGAACTTACAAATATGGAATTATGTAAAAAAAAAAACTGCATTCAAAAATAAAACAATGTTAAATTTTAGAGCCTGCAAGTCCACTCAGTCCTACTTTTTGTTCAGCCAATTGCTCAGACAAACAAGTTTGTTACATTTGCAGAAGATAATGCTGCCCCCAGTCCACTTCTTGTTTACAATGTCACTTGAAAATGAGATCAGGTGTTCTCATGGCACTGTTGTAGCCGGCATCACAAGATATTTACATGCCAGGTGCGCTAAAGATTCATATGTCCCTTTGTGCTTCAACCACCATTCCAGAGGACATGCGTCCATGCTGATGACAGGTTCTGCTTGATAACAGTCCAGAGCAGTGCAGACTGATGCATGTTCATTTTCATCATCTGAGTCAGATGCCACCAACAGAAAGTTGATTTTCTTTTTTGGTGGTTCAGGTTCTGTAGTTTCTGCATCAGAGTATTGCTCTTTTAAGACTTCTGAAAGCATGCCCCACACCTCATTCCTCTCAGATGTTGGAAGGCACCTCAGATTCGTAAACCTTGGGTGGAGAGCTGTAACTATCTTTAGACATTTCACATTGGTACCTTCTCTGCATTCTGTCAAATCTGCTGTGAAAGTGTTCTTAAAATGAACGTGTACTGGGTCATCATCTGAGACTGCTATAATATGAAATATATGGCAGAATGTGGGTAAAACAGAGCAGGGGACATACAATTCTCCCCCCAAGGAGTTCAGTCACAGATTTAATTTAATGCATTATTTTTTTAACGAGCGTCATCAGCATGGAAGCATGTCCTCTGGAATGGCCAAAGCATGAAGGGGCATACGAATGTTTACCATTTCTGACACGTAAATATCTTGCAATGCCGGCTACAAAAGGGCCATGCAAGTGCCTGTTCTCACTTTCTGGTGACATCGTAAATAAGAGGAGGGCAGTATTACCTACTGTAAATGTAAACAAACTCGTTCGTCTTAGCGATTGGCTGAACAAGAAGTAGGACTAAGCGGACTTGTAGGCTCTAAAGTTTTATATTGTTTTGTTTTTGAGTGCAGTTATGTAACAAAAAAATCTACGTTTGTAAATTGCACTTTCACGACAACGGGATTGCACTTCAGTACTTGTATAAGGTGAATTGAAAAACCATTTTTTATCATTTTTACAGTACATATATTTGTAGTAAAAAATAACATACACTTTGATGTCAGTTGCAACACAGAATGTGGTATTTATGAACATGTAGAAAAACATCCAAAATATTAAATAAATTTCAGTTGATATACGATTGTTTAACAGTTTAACAGTGCGATTAAAACTGCGATTAATAGTGATTAATTTTTTCGAGTTACTTGCATGAGTTAACTGCGATTAATCGACAGCCCTAGAAAAAACACACAAGAGTGACACTGACAGAGGCACTGGTGAGGACAGTGCTATGTCGGCAGGAGACGCTCTCCCAGCAGCATAGAGTGACTACACAAGTGAGCTGTGCTGCTGTCAGCTCGCTAGTGTAGACATGGCCTAAGACATGTCAGTCTATTGCGTTTTGGAGCATAAGGAGTTACTAGCTCACATTACTCTGCCAGTCTGTCCAGTCTCTTATAGCACCTCTGGCACTGGCTGCTATTGTTAGTGCTTCAGGGGGAGGTGGAAACAACCACAACATGCCTGGCCAATTGTTCAGAGCTGGCAGGAAAAACCCTGCTTTTGCCTGCAGCATGTCAGGGTGTGCCCTGAAACAGAACTTTTCACACTGAGGCTTGGTCTACACTGCCAGTTGAACGACAAAAAACTTTTGTCGTTCACAGGTGCTTAAAAAAGCCCCGCCCTCCCCTGAAAGATAAAAGTTTTGCCATGGCAAGTGGCAGTGTAAATGGCTCGTTTTCAGCAGGAGCGCTCTCCTGTTGACAACGCAAACTCAGCTCCTCGGGGGTGGACGTATTTTGTTGGCAGCGTTTACACTTCCCGACTTTTAGCGACACAGCAGTGTCACTAAAAGCTGTGTAGTGTAGACAAAGCCTTACTGGAGTAGGCTTTACTGGCAAAAGTGCAGCTGTGTCCACACTAGGAGTGCTTTGCTGTGGTAGTAAATCAGAATGGCTACACTGGCAAAGCTAGCGTCAACCTGGTCTTAGCCTACAAACCTCCCAACACAGAGTAACTGACTCAAGGGGCCTTCTGCGGCATGGGTTCCACCTGCTCCCTCTACGGTGCACTAAGAAGCATTTCGTTTCATTGAGTCTGACTGTTCTGCTCTTTCACTTAATCTCAGCAAGTATCTCTTTGGAGGGCTTGGTCAGCTGATGATTCAGAATCTGTCTGTCAGTCCCTGCTAACTCTCCTCTACTGCAGGGCAAATAACTCTGGCACTCAAGCGCCTTGCCACCTGTTCAATCTTGCCATTTGGCTAACCCTCCACTGCCCTTCTCAGGACTCAGATGACATGACCCAGACTGCCCCCTTGCTTTACAGACTGTCAGAATAATGTTTTCAGCAGACATGCTATCCTCTGTCTGTTCAAGCTGTGTGAGCTCAGCAGCTTCCGGCATTTAGCATAGACCGGACGAAAGGCTAGTGAGACTCTGAAGGTGAGAGCTGTAGGGGTGGGGTGCAGCTGCCTGATATGACCTGAGTCTGGTGCATAAGGGAGGAGTAGAGCCGTCACATGTTGCTTCTTGCTCCTGCTAGTTGTCTGAGCTGCTCCAGTGGCATCTCATGGTCAAACATAGGTGGGTCTGGTACTACCGGAGAGAATCTCACGGTGAAAAGAGCAGACATGAGTTCTCCATTCAGGGGCCCAGAGGTGCTGTCTGTGGGCACTGATGTGTCTCATTAAATCTAGGAGGTTTGCCCCAAGAGCCATTGCCTACTATCTCTGTTAGGAAATTCAACCCTCCAGGGACCTGTGCACAGCAGAACCCCAGTGTCAGAGTTTCTGGCCTCACAAAGACGGTAGATGCACGGGCCCAAGAGATCCCATGCTGCCTTTGGGGTGAGCTGAAGTATTAGGGTTGCTGCATACACGTCCTGCCTTCTGCCATTCTGAGTGTTCATTTCTGGTTCTGATGCACTGAGTAGCATGGGGATGGGATGGGCAAGGGCCAGCAGGGCTGTAATGTTGTTGGACCTGGTCTTAGCAGATCTGGAATCTTGTTGATAATCATGGTCTTATTTACTGTTGATTTGGCATTAAACACTATGAGCTTCATGTCCCTGTGTTTGCCTGGAGATGCCCTCTGGAGTGGTGGAGGGTGCTGCCTGATATCAGATCAAGTTTCCTATTGGTTGACTGATATTTCTGCTGAGTCCAACTGCAAATTGTAAGTGGATCTGAGGGATACCTGCCACATTGCAGGCTCAGCGAGGATCCCAAGTCGCTGGGGCATCTTAAAACCCTTCTACTAAACGTTTACCTTCCGTTTACCTCCTGAAGCTTGCCCACTAGCCAAAGGCACCATGTTGAAGGGAGACAAAACAAAAGGTAAAGGAAGTTTTCAAAAAATGAAACCACCTCCATTTTCGCAGCCTTCATCTCCCCATAACTTGATCCAGTTTGCCTTCCAGAAGAACTCTATCCCCTCCTAAAATCCTGTCTATGACATTTCAGGCAGATTGGTTTGGTTTTGGCCTAGTTCAGAGCATCAAAATCCAGGTTGCAATTAAAAGCTTCACTCTTAACTGTGGAGAAACGAATGTCTCTTCACTGTATGTTAAATAACACTGGTCCAATTACTGACCCGCGGTGACCCTCAATTAACCTCTCTCCACTCTTGGGGCAGCTATTCATGGAGTCTCTTTGTGTGTTTATCATCTAACTAGCTTTTAATCCTCCACAAGATTTTGCCCCGTGTCCTGTGTTATTTTCCTTCATAGCCTCTTCTGAGGTACCTTATTAAAACCTTTTTGAACTCCAAGTAAATTATATCCACCTGTGTCTCTTACTTCATTAATGTCTTCCAAATGTTCTGACAGGCTTGGGAGGCAGGATTATCCCCCACGGGAGCCAGGGCTGTTTGACACAGTCAAGTTACACTTATTCAAGCGCATTCCCTGACAGGAGGTTGCTCTGTAGCTCCCAGCATCCACTGTGGCCCTTTGCTGCATTAGTGATTTTCCAACCTCATTTTCATGCGTATAAACATTTCAGATAATCAGAGCTTGGCAAAAGCCGCCCTCTTCCCCCAGACAGCGTGTGGGCATTTGTGCTCCATGGTTCATGCTGCTCTGGGCTTCTCCACCAATGGCTTCAAACCAAGAGGAACCCGGGGGTTCGGGCAGCCCTGTGCTTGCTTGCACATGGCTCCTTCTCCAGACTCTCTGCTCTGATACTGCAAGGAGTTACTGATACCTCAGAGAGCACCATGAGGCTCACTCTTCTGGAGCAAATTAATCTTCCATGCTGAGTGATCCCCGAAACTTTCCTTGTGGCGTCTGACTAAGCAAGGAGTAAAAGCCAGCGTCACCCAGCACCTCTCTGCCTTGGTTGGAAACAAGCTTTAATTGCAGGCCTTGTTCCGAGGGCTGCTGGAGACCCTGACGGACGCGTCACTGAGCAATGGCTTATTCGGTAATAAGAACCGGAAGCTGCTGGAGGAAGTACTGTTACTGCACTCTTTCACTCTGTCTCCCCTCCTTTGCTTCTGCCAATTCCCCCTCTTCACCCCGCCCCACCAATCCAATTTCCCCAGCACTCTCTTCTTTGGATCCCTTCCGGTCCTGCTCATTCCCAGTGTCTCTCCCTCCTCCTTGCCGTCTCTCTCTCGGCCTCAGCCCCTCTTGCACTCTGTCTCCTTCTCTATATAAATATCAGTGGTGACAAACTGCTACCCACTAGCCCATCTGTTTCTTTGTACAAATTTGTAGCCCGTTTTGAAACGTGATTTATAAATATTGCTTCTGCAGCCAAGGAGTGACACTGATGGATGTCAGCACAGATGGATTCACTAAGCTCTTGGTTAAATCTTTTTGCACCTACTTCTCTCACTTCCTGTTAGGCAGCAGAAAGCAACATCAGGAGCGTAATTCATCCTCTCAGCATGACAGGGACCAAAATCCTCTCAGGAAATGTTCTCCAGCTTTGACCCTGTGTAAGAGTTTGTCAGGCTGAGCAGAGAGGCTCCTGGCAGAGACAGTGGGATTTTGATGAGGAACTAGATGGGATTAGGAGGCTGTGGTCAGCAGAGCATTAGATTTTCAGCTATTAGAAAGTGACATTTGTTTGCACACACCAAATGCCAAATTGTCCCACTGGCAGCAGAATGCAAAGGTGTTGTCCCTAGCTGCAAGAGGGGATCGGCATGCCTCTATTCTAATAGCTGAGAGAAGCTTCCAGGGATCCTACAGAGATATGCTAGAGCTGAGAACTGCTGGGATATGCCTAAACCTAATAGGGGAGGGGTGGAAGGTGGCCACTGAGCTGTAGCATCTAACCCAGTTAAAATTACGCTCTGCAGAAGATGGCAAAATACCAGGGGAAACAGAATGGCCCAGAGTGAAAATTTATTTCCTTTTTAAAAATTAATGGCCCGGATCCTGCCCCCACTTCTGCAGCCAGGCATGGCAGCTGAGCAGCCAAGGACCCATTGTGCAGACAGGAGCAGGATGCTGAGAGTTAATGCAGGCAGGTTCCGACTACCGAGTGCACCCTGTGGAGGCTCCAGGGACAGCGGTTCTTGGGGCAGGCCCAGAGAGATGGGACAGTCTGCCCTTTGGATCCACAGTTAGGCATCTTTCTTGGCCCACTCCTGCATGGGTGTGCTCTGGAGGGGTGGCTGTGCCCTCCTAGCTGAACCTCCCCCCATGGGACTATTTACATGGGCTGGGAGTGTGGCTGGGCCAATAGCTTTGCTCACAACCACTGCATACCAGCCAGGAGAGGAGGCAGCATACTGTGTTGTGAGGGTGGAGAGCCCCTTTCCCAGCCTAGAAACCACCCCCCGGAGCAGACCAGACATACTCCTGCACTCCCTTGAGTGCTTAAGGGGAGTCGGTCACCATGCCTCCCGCAGAGATGAGGTCATGTCTCAGTCCGTCCTCTTACATACACGCCACAATTGTCAGCAGGCTTTTGGGAGCCGGAGTGCTGCAGGACATGGTGTCTCCAGGCACCCCTGAACCATCTTGCCTATGGCAGCATGATGGCTCCTGCGCCTCCTCCTGCCATCCCCAGGGCCAGCTCCCCCTGGGGCATTCAGGCAGGAGGTTTCTGTCTCTAGTTAGCCAGGACAGTGATTTGGCCAAGGTCCCCAAATGGGCATGGCTAATGATCAGTGACCCCAGACAGCATCCAGCAGAGGAGAGAGGACATGCAGGAGACATTACAGCTAGTGACCGTGGATGGGAGAGTGCCCAACCATGCAGGACTCAGAGAGTCAAAATGACAAAAGCCCAGCCCAGTCTATCCCTCAGAGGCCAGGGTCTGTCCCTGCCATCCTGTCACCCGGGGGCCAGGCGGAGCTGCACCACACAGTCCATTCTCTAGGACTCTCTCTAGCACTGCATTCAATGGCCCAAGTGATGGCACTTCCTCCCGGGGGGGTCTCTGACACACAGGGCTTGTCTACACTGTGCCACAGTGTGGCCTATGGGGCCAGTGGGACAAGAGGGTGTAAACTATTTCACTAGGAGGGTGGTGAAGCACTGGAATGGGTTCCCTAGGGAGGTGGTGGTATCTCCTTCCTTAGAGGTTTTTAAGACCTAGCTTGACAAAGCCCTGGCTGGGATGGTTTAGTTGGGGATTGGTCCTGCTTTGAGCAGGGGGTGGACTAGATACCTCCTGAGGTCCCTTCCAACCCTGAGATTCTGTGGTTCTATGATTCTATGAACCAGGAGCAAAGGGCTGACGTAAAGGAAAGGAAAATGGAGTCTTTGAGTCTGTCTATGTCCATGCTGCGCCACAGTGCAGCCTACGGGGTGTGAAGTGCCGGGCACACTGAAGTGCGACACTGTTTGAACCAGGGTGACGTAACGCGAAGAAGGTACCGTTTAGTTTGTGCCCGTAGTGTCCACATGGCCGAGTTAGAGCTCAGCGCTTTGGTGTGCTGTGTAATTCAGCCCCCACCCCCCCCCCCCCCCCGTAGTCTGTGCTGTGGGACAGCCGCACAATGTAGACATGACGTCGCCTCAGACTCCATTTTCCTTTGCTGCTGTCACCCTTTGCTCCTAGTTTACACCCCTTTGTCCCACTCTGAACAGTTCCCAATGCCGCTCCCCCACAGGCACGTTTACGCTCTGAGCAGAGCTGCCGGTTCGCATTAGCTGGCTCTGCGAGGCACGCTCAGCCATGTTCCTCTTTCATCCTTATTCAGCCCCTGGTATTTTTGTTTCTTTTCTCTGAACCTTCCAGTTAATCAGCATCATTCTGGAACTGAGGTGCCCAGTCCTGAATGCAAGATCATGGGGCCATTTCGCAGGCCCTTCACAGAGAGGGACGATAAGTTCCCTGCTCAGATGTGATACCACTGCATGTGCAGCTCCAAGTCGCCCACAGTAACCACCTGCACCTCCCAACATATGGAGCAAGTGCAGTGGGGTGGCAGCAGACTGGAGAGAAGAGGCAACTCTGAGCCATGCTGTGCTAGAAGGAATTTGAAACTGGCCCTGGGACGTCGTCATTGCAGCGCAGCCACTGAGAGGACCCACTGTCCTTGTTCTGCAGCACCAAAAACACAAGCCAGAAAGCACAGAAGCTCCAACATTTTACCTTAGGCCCCACTTTCATATGGGAAATGAGCTCAGCCAGCCCCACCATCCCATGCTCCAGAGGGATTCATTGAATCCCTAGTACTGAATCTGGACTTCTAATCCACCAGCAGCTGGAACAGCGGGCAAAGCCCCCCCGCCTTCCTCTGCCACCCTACCTGGAGGCTCCAGGGTGCTGGGTCCCACTGGTGGTCACTGAGAGCAGAGGGGAGAGACAGTCTCCTGCCCTCCATGCTTCAGCCCTGGAGCTGAAAAGTCACCGAGGGGCTCCCTGCTTGGGGCCCAGATGCTAGGGCTGGTCTGGAATCTCACAGGGGCCCAGCCAGCCATGAGCTTGATCTACAAGGGTGTCAATAAAAAGGTGAGAGAAGAGCCACATCCGCACAGACACAGCCTGCCCCACCCAGGGACCAGGCCTTGCTGCAGGACCTGTTCCTTCTCCCCCTTCCCCAGGCATGTGGCCCGGCCCCCAGACACGACCCACCAAGGGGCCTTTTAAATAAGGACCCTGATTAATATTCCCACTCCCCCTGCCCTCTCCACCCTCGCTGCTTCCTGCACCCACGCTCTGCCACACCCACTCTCTTGCTACGATTGACCCAGCCTCCTTGGCTGAGCCCCCTGGTTGCCTTCCAGAAATGCTGATGTTCCTCTTGATCAGAGAAAGAAAAGTCTTAAAGCGAGAGCCAGTAGGGGGGCATTTGCTTTGGCTGACTTACCACTTATCCTGTCTGTGAGAGCCAGGGGCTTTGGTAATGGTTCCCTCATTTGTATCTGCAGGGGTCACCCTGCTTTGCTGCTGCTCTTCCTGAGTGTTTTCAGGGCACTCACTCACTCACTTTACTGCTGAGCTGCAAAACCGCAAGTCGGGGTGGAGCTCACTGAGTGCTTACTCACATTGTGTGCCAGCTTCTTTGTTGTGTTGTTCTTACCCAGTCCCCATACAAGCTCCTATCCCACAGGATTTTCAGAGTGTATCCTGACAAAGCCACATGGGCCCTCTTCTTGTAACATCACAGACTGAGCCTACCTCACTCTTAGCATCATCTGTTAGCGCTATGTTGAAAGATGAAGCTTTGAAGTGAACCTTTCCAACTATGTGGCATTGTTCTACACTCCTCGCAGCATCACAGCCAGTGGGTGGCTATGTCCAGAAGGAAGCAGAACAACAGTTGAGATGCCTAAAGGCAAATATAAAATGGAAAAAGACGACTTTCTGCCCCGTACAGTCTGTGGCCTTCCAGATGTTGCACCATCCTAGGACTCCTGCCTCTCATCTGCTGGCTGTGCCTGGCCTGAGCAAATTGATTAGAGAAGCATTTGAGACAATTATGGCCAAAAATCATGTTCTCCAAGAAATACTAACTGCATTGGAAGGGATAGCAGAGAGAATATCATCTCAGCAGCCTGGAAAGTCTGGTAGATAATACGGAGTGACACATGGAGCCTGCCAACTCCAAAGCTTAGGGGCTAGACAAGCAGATGTCTCAACTCTCTAAAGGTTTAATTAAGAGCAACATAATGGGTGATGGAAGACTTGGAAATCTTAACAATCAGGATTCTAGGAGTGCCTGAGGATAGAGGTAACAGATACTCCAGCTCCTGTGGAGATTCTGTTACCCACTCTGCATGACATAGAAACGGATCTGACAGAGAGGGAAAGGGAGTACTTCATTCCCACCCAGGCAAAGAAGAAGGCAGTGGAGCCAGAGCAGTAATGATGCCTGAAGCTCAGAGAATTTTGGGTAAGGAAGAAGTAAAATGCAAACAATCAAGAATTCTTTCCCACCAGACCTGAGCCCTGCCATGGAAGTCAGAGAAGGGAATTTTATTCCTTTCAGAGAAACCTTTAAGGCAGAGGGAAGCTACAACTGCAGTATGGTTGCCCACTGAACTGGGAGTTATATATAGTAAAAAGTCTGCATGACCTGGGATGCTAAAGCTGTGGAACAGCTGATGGAGAAGGGGAAGACAGATGCTTATTCTGGCCCAGCAAGTGCAGAAGGAGCGAGGATCTGCAAATCCAACCCGGAGATTTGATTGCTCTCATCTACTTTCTTTTTTCTCCTATTTTCGATTGACTTATGAAAAAAGAGCTATTGCTGCCATCAGCAGAGTCTGTTTGCAGAAAGACTCTGAGAGACTGAACTGTTTTACTACACCTGGTTAGGACATGGGCATCACTGTCACTAGCTCGTGTTCCCAAGCTTTCCTGTTCTGTACCAGTAACAAGGGCTGAGTTCTGGACACTTCGTTCACGCAGGTTTGGGCCCTGTTTTATTAGTCTGGTCCTCAAGGCGAGCGAGACATGGGCAGGAAATAACAGGGGACTTTCTCTGGAAAAGTGATGTGATGTATGTAGGAAGTAATCGCCCAGGTGATTAGTAGGAGGGCAGTACGTGGCAATCTGGGGACAGTACAGAAGGGAAGTGTTTGAAATGTAAGATGGTAGCGAGGGAAAAAAATGGTTTATGGGCTTCACAAGCAGAGGATGATGCATACAAGAGTTACTGCCTAGCATGTGCCAGGCAGCAAACACATGCAAGCATGGAAGAGCCCCAAATACTTCACCATACAGATAACCCCATTGTCACCTCAAAGTTGAAAAGCTGTGGACCAAGAAGATAATTTTGACCCCTGTGGTGGCGTTGGGACTACATTCACAATGATCATCTGTGGCACAGCACTGGTAGGATGGTACCTGCTGAGAGAATACTGCCCTCTGCTCAAGGCATCTCAGGTCTGCAAAGGGATTAGCAAATGTGAGGATGCTCAGAGAAGAGCCATGACAAAGGTAATGACAATGGGGCCAGAGGAGAGGACTGACCTGTGAAGACAGAGGGATACATGTGACTATTTGGCTATGCAACAGCTAAGGAGAGGGGCCAGGAGAACAGTCGACAAATTACTGAAGAATGTAAACACCAAGCAAGGAGAGAAGGAGGGGATGTGGGGTTAGTTATGGGATTAAACTGAGCGAAGGGAAATGGAGGCTGAATATCTGGGAAAAGTGCCTAAAGTTGAAGCTCTCAGACTGTCTAACCAATAGTCCGGCATTGGCTTGGTGATGAGCTAAATAAACTACCAGGCCTTTTCTGCTTTTGTTATAGCCATGATGATCTGTGTTGGTCTCCACTCTGGATCCGGTGCTTGCTTGGCCCTGCTCAGGGAGAGAAATTGTTGTGTTTGGCAGTTTGAAATAAAGAGTTTTGTATTCGTCTTTTAATTTTGTCTCACTCTCTGCCATTGAGTTATGTGTGTCTGTGGAAGGTCTCCAACACCTCTATGGGCTGTGCCTCTCTGAAATATTTAAATGTTGTTGGCTGCTTTTGTTTTGACTTTGTGGACAGGACAATCAAAATGCTTCCTCTTTGCTTTCTGAGGGGGAGGGTGGGGGTAGTGTTGGATGGACTAGTGATTCAAAGTGCTGCATGTGTTGTTCCATCAATATCAGAGCTGAAGTTAGTAGCTGCCTTTCACTGAGGGACTCGCGTATTTCTAGTGAGTATTTTGTATTTATTCAAATCATTTTGAAATCATTGTGTTGTAGCAGGTCTTTCTCTAACGTGAGCTGGAGCTGACTGTAAACAAAATGGGTGTTGTCAGCATTCTGATGTGCTTCCTAAACAACACCAGGAACTGATGCTAAGTACATATTTACAAAAAGCTAAATAGGTGTCTGCCTGAGACACTGGAACAGCTCCAAAGTACAAAACTCCTATCTGAGAAACATCTCGGAGCGAGAGCTGGCCTGGCACCAGTCCCTCACCCAGATCTGGCGGTGAGCAGAAAGCCCCAGATAGGAGCCAGGGTCAGACCCACTGAGCCAAGATTTCTCTGCCCCAAGTTCTCAGGCTTATTAGTAGGCTTGTGCATATTTCCTGCTGGTATGTCCCAAACCCCTGATAATGTCCATTGGGTCCAGATGGGCAGAACCTCTGAGTTTCCCATGGACTGGCAAGTGTTCTATTAAAATTAATATAACAGTGTGCTTCTCCATCCTGTTACTTCACAGTGTCCAACCACCTAACTTGGTGTCTAGATAAACAGGCCAGAGATGGAGTCTATAACAGTGATGTTAATATTGTTTATACCTCCCTTCCTCCTGCTACACCACAGCCAGCTGAGGCAGCAGCAGCAGCAAGCTAACGATCTTATTACCTGGATGCAAGTGGTTCGCATAACAATAAACAAAACTTCACAGCTCATGGCAGCTCCTCAGCATTTACTCCTACAGACAGGCTGCTACTTCCTCTCACAGCATCCCCTGCCTCTGAGAGATGTCATTTTCCATCCCATTCATGAAAGATGTTTTATCAGGCAATCCCAGAATCTGAGGGTGCGTCTACACTGTAGTAAAAGCCGCGGCACCAAGTCTCAGAGCCCTGGTCACGAGACAGGGTGTCACGGAGTCCCTGGGCGATGCTTTGG
Organism: Chelonoidis abingdonii; assembly: GCF_003597395.2. NCBI lineage: Eukaryota > Metazoa > Chordata > Testudines > Testudinidae > Chelonoidis > Chelonoidis abingdonii. The sequence continues at coordinate 533,943 of NC_133782.1, forward strand.
ACCTGCTCCCCACAAAGCCAGTCAGGACTTTGGGAGCCTCCTCTCTCTTGGAGCAGACTGTCTGCAGGGCAAGAAGCTCACACGGCTTCACCTTCCTGGGTCTCTCCTTGGAGCATTCAGCATATGCTCTTCCATATGCTTCCCACAGCAAGCCTGCCCAGACAGGGTCCTGGGGAAGCCAGAGGGCCCTGCAGCCCCACTTTGCAGTCAGACGTGACTCTCAGCCAGCCAGTAACACAGAAGTTTATTAGATGACAGGAACATGGTTTAAAACAGAGCTTGTAGGTACAGAGAACCGGACCCTTTGGCCGGGTCCATTCTGGGCCCCAGCGAGGCAGACCACGCCGTCTGCACTCACTCCTCGTCCCCAGCCAGCTCCAAACTGAAACCTCCTCCAGCCCCTCCTTCTCTGCTGAGTTCCTTTCCTGGGCCAGGAGGTCACCTGACCTCTTTGTTCTCTCACACCTTTAGCATCCCCTTGCAGGGGGAAAGGCCCCAGGCCATTAGTTGCCGGGAGACAGAGTGTCAGCCAGAAACTGAGGCACCCACATGGTATTCAGAGGAAACATTAAGAACAGCCCCATTTCATCACACAGGGCTCCTGATGTTTGATGTGTGGGGCTACAAAATAGCAGTGTAGGCATTCAAGCTCACGTTGGAACTCCAGGCTTTGAGACACGCCCTCCCATGCAACCTCAGATCCCAGCTCCAGCCTGAGTTCCAAGGTCTACACTGCAATTTAATAGCCCTGCAGCCCGAGCCAGCTGACCCAGGCCAGCCCTATTGCAGTGTAACATACCCTGAGGCTGGCCATCCCACAAGAGCAACAACTTGAGAATTACAAAGCTAATGGCACATGAGTCATAAAGGGTGCATCTACACCACAGTGAAAGACTCGGTTGCTCTGCCACGGCCACTGATGCAGGCTCGTGGGGCTCAATTGCAGAGAGCTTGGCACTCGCATGGACACATTGACAACATATCCTAGGGGAAATTCTAATACATTGAAACATGGTTAAAAAACCAGTATCTGTTTGTGTGGTGTCTATTCAAAGGAATTCCTGTGAATGTTGGCCCTGTCTGAGTTCAGAATAACGTCAGCATTATGGCATGTGCTATAGCTAATCTGTTGCCCTGTGTCTCGCATTCTGAGTGAGAGTGAGCTTTTTAAAAGCAGGTTCTGTGTCCTAAGGAGAAGAGGAGATGCCTTTTTCCTGTTTCCCATGTGCTGGACATCCCAACTGCCCCCTGCCCAGGTGCCAAAGCCTCTGGCTCCCCTGACAATGTCTGCAGTGCAGTTATCTGCTGGTAATACAGAGAACTGTGGCAAACTGATCACAGGGGAGCAATCTCCCTGAAGAAAGGGAAAACGCCAGGTGAATGGCATCAAAGCTTTGTGTTGCCTGTTTTTAAACATAAAGGAGATATTACACTATGATCCCTCACTTAAGCTGATGTCACATGCTATGAAGGTGTGGTAGAAGGCTGTTGAAAAGCGTCTCTGGGGAATGGTTTAAATTTGAAACAGTCCATGTGGATTCGTGTCAGGAAGGAGCACACCTGATGCCGAATTTGTGCTGCAAATACTCATGGAGAAGTTCAGAGAAAAGAGACAGCAGCTGGGTATGGTCTTTGTGGGCCTGGAAGAGGCGTATGACTGTGTACCAACAAAGCAGCCTGGTGGAGTCTGCAAGAGCCAGTGTGCCAGAAAGTCCTTTTGTCTGACCCGGGATATGTGCACTGGCGGGACTGGCCAACTAACTTTCCAGTGAGTACTGGAGCTCAGGTCAGCGTTGCGCCCCTTTTAGTTTGTGCCTGTCATGGAGGTGATAAAGGAGAAGAGAGGACGGGAGCTAGCTGCTTGGGAACTTGCTGTTCGCTGAGGACTCAGAGGTGCGTGCAGAAGATTGAGAGACCCTACAGGCCAACTTTGAACAGTGGCAATGTAGTTGTGAGTGAGCTGGGCTTAGACTCAAGGCTGGTAAGACAGGCTGTGCTAACTGCAGGAGGAGGACTCACCATAGAGGGACATCACAGGCCAATTGCCTAGAAGCATGAAAGTATTTAAATCCTGGGGTCAATGGTTGCTGCTGATGGTGTCCTTCTGAGTGATAGCTGCGTGGTGGGAGCAGACCCTAGTTCTCTGTGACAAAAAGATACCAATAAAGTTAAAAGGCAAAGTGCATAAAACTGCAATTCAGCCCATCGTAATGTACTGAACAGCGACTTGGGCACCCCCAGGAAAGGAAATCAGTATGTCTCCGCAATGGAAATGAGGATGTTGACATGGTCGAGTAGTTGGTACTGTGACAGGAAATGAAATGGGGTTGTAAGGAGCCTAGGGCAGATTGCTCCAGTTAAGGACCAGTTGGGGGATGTGAGGCTAGGCTATGAAACGCGAGAGCTAGATTGGTAAGCTGGCTCTTGCAGTTATTGTGGATGGAAGACGACCACGGGGGCAACCAGCCTGCACAACAGGCAGGAGTATGAGCACGAGTGGTGGACGAAGGCTATAAAAGTCACCCACCCTCAGTAGGGAAGTGACGAGAGAGGAGCAGAATATCCCAAGAAGTGCCAGAAGGGAAGCTGTGCTGACTACTTCCAGCATTCGTGTATTTAGTCAATAAAAACCTCATAATGTACCTGAGTCTGCTGCAGAGTCTCACTCAGGAGACCAAGCCCTGGAAAACAGGGACCTTGCCAGAAAGTGTTCAGGCCAAAGTGTGTGTGACTAAGTGATGGCTTTGACACACATCAGGACAGTGACAGAGTGAGCCCTGACCCCAGTTCTTGGATGTGACCAAACTGCTCAGCACAGGACTTTGTTCCCCCTTTGTGGCGCCAATAGTCTCTGGTGTAAGTTAGAGCAGCCTTGGGTTCTCCAGCCTCTACCTAAGCAAGGGCCTATTCCAGGATCCCAAGAAGAGCTGGGGCATTGAGACAGTCCTGCCATGCCTCATTTTCCCCAACTACTCCCAGGCCTGCCAAGGGGGAGCGGTAGAGCCACTAGACCAGCTCTGTGCAACCCAAGAACTCTGGGGCAGTTCCCATGGGGCCAGATTCTCTTGTTTCTGGCCCCATTGCATCGCTGGATCAGGACAGAAATCGGCCCCTGGCTGCTGGTGGGTTCTGCCCTTGCCATAATGTTCTCTGTCCATTGGTTTGTTTCCATTGTGCTCCTCTTGCTCTTTCACAATTTCTCTAAGGCCTGTCCCGATCTCCTGGTCATTGGCCTTTCCCATGCCCACAGCTCATAGAATCATAGACTATCAGGGTTGGAAAAGACCTCAAGAGGTCACCTAGTCCAACCCCCTACTCAAAGCAGGAACAGCACCAAGCTCCATGGACTCCTGACTTCCTGGTTTTTGCATGGCCAGCACATTGTCCCTGACTCGCACAGACGCTACCCCGTCAGTGACTTCTCCCAGTCCACATGCCCGTTTCCATATTGGCAGGCGGCACAACAGCCACAATTAGAGCAGATGTCTTTGCCGATCAAAAAGTTGATTGATACAGAAAGGACTCAGGCCAGCAAACATCAGCTGGGATAGGGAGGGAGTTTGCATGCAGCAGGCCACCCTGCTGTCAGTGGACCATTTACATTTCAGTAAAGAGGGCAGGCAGATTCAGCAGCCACTTCTGACATTTGGTTACAATTCTTCCATTGGTAGTGCAGGTCCTCCTCCTGTATTTCTTCTCTTCTGCTTTCCCGTGGTGAGGACTGTCCAGAAGTGGGAAAGGCAGCCATGCCATCCCTCATTCCCCCTTCCCCAGTCCTGTTTCTCCAGATAGCTTGGATCATGAGCCAGAATCACTCTTCCCAGTTTCCAGGCCAGTGTCAGCACCCAGGAAGCAGCTAGCATTACAGCGGATGGCTGCTGTTTGCCTGGGGATTGGTTGTTACTCTGTTCTCTTCGGTACGGATTGTATTCTTTAAATATTGTTAAAGCACCTTGAGGCTGGGGTGGCAGAAGACATGACTGGCTGGAACCTTACAAAGAGTTCCTCCTGCCCCTTAGGAAGCTCGGAGGAGGCCCTGAAGCACTCCCAAACCTCAGACTAAGACCTAGGTCAGGTCTAAAAATTGTTCTGGGGAAGTTCTGTGGCCTGTGTTATGCAGAAGGTCAGATTAGGTGATTACAATGGCCCCTGTTGGCCTTGGAATCTCTCAATAGGCCTGGCCCATAGCTCCAGGTGCATGTTGACACATGGGGACGAGGAAAACGTTGTTTCAGACTGCACCTGTCCTCCCTCGAGTCCTGCCTGGCTAAGGGACTGAGCCAGTTGCCCAGGAGCTGTATCTTTGATCCCCTCTCAGTGTCTGAGGCCTGGTAACTTGCTCCATGAGAACCTTGTCATGGACACTGGAGCGATCAGAAGGTTTTCTGAAAATATTTGTGCTTCCTCTGCTTTCCTTGTGTTATTTACCTGAGTGTTTGATAGCCATGTGCTGCTGCTGCCTCCCATCTCCCTCTGTCGCCATTAGTCTCACTTTTGTGTCATGCACATGGTTTAGGGTGCCAGACTGCCACAGGCCACTGGGCTTGTGTGGGAATTCAGGCAAACCAGACACCTAGGCCGTATTTTCAGTGCAGTCTGAAGAGGCCAGCTCCTGCGGGAGCGTGCATGCTGGGTGCATGCTAGGTGCATAGGCACCTGCTCTACATGTTTGAGAATGCATATCAGGCCCATCGGTGGATTGGAGGCATTGCTGCTTTTTCCAATGGCAGAGCCAGAGGAAGCGTGGGAGGAGCAGCATAGTGAGGAGGGCGGTTGGGATGGCATGCTTGTCTCATGCTGGCAGTAGGGAGCCGGGGCTGTTTGGTGAAGCTCTCTGTGGGCACTGGCGGTGACACTGCCTGTTGGTTTCTTGCTCTTTCCAGACAACACAGCCGCGGTGCACACGCAGAGAGTGGGATTTAACCGCCAGGAGCAGGACATTTACTTCCTTCCCATTCTGGTGGTGGACAGTGGGCCTCCTGCCCTGAGCAGCACGGGGACTCTGACCATCCGGGTATGTGGTTGTGACAGCACAGGGGCCATCCAGTCCTGTAACAGCACAGCCTACGTGATGTCGGCAACGCTGAGCCCCGGAGCTCTCATTGCACTCTTGGTTTGCATCCTCATCCTGATCGGTGAGTGTCCCAGCCTGCCTCTCTTTAGCCATGCTCTTCCTGTCCTCCCTCCACCCTTCCCTACATCTGGCTTCTCTTTCTGCCATCCTCTTGCATACACATCAGTGAGTGCAGCTGTCTCTGGGCTGGAATGTCCTTGCTATTTGGCACCAGCCCGACAGCAGCTTCTCACCTTTGCCACCTGAACCTCTTGATAGTTTTCTGCGGAGCGGGCGAGGCAGTAAATTCATCTGTCCTGGAGGGAGAAGCCTGACAGAGCTGATTTCAGACAGGAACCCCTCCATCCAGAGAAGCCTCTGTGCATGGAGCCCATTCCATGCAGGGCTGCCCGGGGGGGCCCCACGAGAATTTTTTGGGGCCCCTGGAGTGGGGTCCTTCACTCGCTACGGGGGCCCTGGAAAACTCTTGCGGGGCCTGGGCCCCTGGAGCTTCTTCCGCTCTGAGTGTTTGGCGGCGGGGGGTCCTTCCACTTTGGGACCTGCCGCCAAAGTGCCCCGAAGACCCGCGGCGGGGGGTCCTTCCACTCTGGGACCTGCTGCCGAAGTGCCGGGTCTTCAGCAGCTATTCGGCGGTGGGGGCCCCCCGCCACTGAAGACCCCAGACCCCCTGAATCCTCTGGGTGGCCGTGATTCCATGCCAAGTCCCAGGCTGGCCTCTGCCAGAGAACAGGCTGAGAGCCTCCAGAACTTGGTTTATGGAAGTGTCCCAAGCCACCTGCAGATGGACCAGCATCCTGCATCACCACATGATACACAGGCAAAAGCTGGAGTGTTGTGCTAGCTGTTTTTTTTAACACTCCTTGTGCTGGCATCTCAGAGAGCTTCTTATGCAGAGGAAGGACAGTGTTTCTGTTGCAATGGCACCCACAGCTGAGCCCTGCCCTGAGTTGCTCACAGTCTAACTGAAGACAAGCAGGGTCCCAAGCACACAGAGGAAGCCAGGGAAGGTAACAGTGACAGGAGACTTGGACACAGCAAGACGTTGTCCAGTGAAAGGCCTTGTGGAGGTGGGTCAGCATTAAGATCTAAATAAACAAGGAATATGACTGTTGTCCGAGTTCCTGTCATGACTCTGATACATAGGAGCCCCCGTCTCTCCTGTTGGTCTGATTGATCAATTGTTCCCTGAGTGTTAGGCTCCATGCCTGGGAGTGTCATCGGCTGCTGAGACCTGTTCTGGGGATGGCAGTGGTTACATTGGGCAGGATGATCCCTCCACACAGTGTTCCTCCTCCCTTGTTTGGGCCAGCTCCTGGGTCTGGGCAGGCACAGACTGGGTCACAGGCAGAGGGAGGCCTGCACACATAGGCCTGTTCGCACATGTCAAGGGAGGAGCTCATGTTTAAAATAACGGAGATGATCAACAGTCACTTCCCACCCTGTGGTGTCCCTGCTGGCTGAGCATCGTCAGGGAACATGCAGGACCCCGGGCATTGCTGGAAAAGTCTCTCTTTAGAAAACCCTTTCCACAGGGTGCACTTTACATCGGTTTTATTTTCCAATGCAGTGCAAACAAATTTCTGCCTAACTGCCCACAAACAAACAAAGTGCACATCAGTGTGCTAAAGGTGATGGCTGAATAGCTGATAATCCAGGACTCATCTGCATCTTGCTGCTCCCACTCTGTGCCATCTGCTCCAGAATCACCCTCCAGCCATTCTGCTGCTGCCATGCCCTGCTCCCCCTTTCCTCCTTGTCTCTCTCAGAACCCATCCTTCTGTCTCTGTTGCACTTTCCCCTCCTGGGGGGTGAATGCCCTGGTGGCCATGCAGCACGGAGAATGCGGCTGCCCCAGTTCCCTGGAACACACCTCAGAGACCAGCACTAGCTCCAGCCTGCACTGTCCCCACTGGGGACCCAGGGAATGTCGTTGCTATGGGCCTGGCCCTCAACTGGCGAACTGGCCAGTGATGCCAATTCCCACCAGCCAAGAGGGCTACAGCTCTGGCCTTCCCTCCCTGGGGCATGTTCTTCCTCCATGAATGGGCCATTTGAGCGCCATGTCCCTTGCCCTGCACACCAGCCCTGAATGCAGGCAGCACCTCCACTGCTAGAGAGGGAGCCATTCACGCTCATGCTCTGCCCTCTCCCCTAGCTCGTCTCCCGGGCGTACTGCCCCACTGACGGCTCTTTCCCTCTCCAGTGCTGGTTCTCCTAATCCTCACTCTGAAGCGACACCACAAGAGCCACCTGACATCAGAGGAGGATGAGGACATGAGGGACAATGTCATCAAGTACAATGATGAGGGGGGTGGGGAGCAGGACACCGAGGCCTACGACATGTCAGCTCTACGCAGCCTCTATGACTTCAGTGAGCTCAAAGGCAGCGACGGTGGGGGAGGGCCGGGAGATGAGGGCATGACTAGTAACCTGCCCTCCGAGCTCCATGCCCTCCCACAGTGGTTCCAGAACCCAGACCTGGACTTCTCCATGTTCAGAGACTACATCAGCAGGAAGGTGGATCAGGCAGACGAGGATCTGTCTGTCCCACCATACGACTCGTTCCAGACCTACGCCTTCGAGGGCTCAGACTCCTCTCTCCCGTCCTTGAGCTCCATCAACACCTTGTCCACCAGCTCAGAACAGGACTTCTCCTATCTGAGCAGCTGGGGGCCACGCTTCCGGCAGCTAGCGGCTCTCTATGCCGGGCATAAAGGTGAGGAGGAGAGCGAAGAATCCTAGCCATAATTAACCAAAAACCCACAATGAGATGGAGACAATGATTTCCGGACTTGGGGATTCTCCAGGCTTCCCATGTCTTCGAGGGCTGCTGCGGAAGCAAGCTCAGGTCAAACAATAAGGACAATATGTCATCCAGATAGCAGAGTCCCTCCACTACGCACTCTGGCGTGGAATGAGAGGCATCAAGGACCATTTTGGACAGGGCAAGTGATGGCTTTATGATGTGCTCTTTGTTAGCCGCCTCTCATTAGAGGCTCTGTAGCACACACATAGCGAGGCTGAAGTGCCCAAAGGAGTTGTTGTTACCATCCTAATTGCTTTCACAGCAATCTCCATTAAAGCGTTCCATGTTAATTTAAGACAGAGAAAATCTAATTCAAGAAAATTCGGACGGGATTTCCCCCCACAAATTATCATGTAAATCGATCTGTCCAATGAGCCCAGTTAAGGAAAGGAAGAAAGAAAGAGAAGACTTTTGTTGTCTAAATTGTTTTTGTCACTTGATTCAGAGCATTTGATGTGCTTTGATTTTTAAGAGCTTTCCTTGCAGAGCGAAACCAGCTTTTAACTTTTGTTCTGTTTTCTCCCCCTTATATTTACTGACTTTCCTTGTATTTCAGTTCCTCTAGTTGTGGCGAGCTGGTGTTTCTGTGCAGAATCCCAGCTGCTTACACTCAGTGGAGCAGTTTACATTTGCTGAGTTTTGGAGGTCCTGGGTGCTAGTTCCTAGGTTAGGTCCTTTTAAAGAGAGGTTTTTACATTAGGGTCAAACATACTTTGCTTCTGGGCTTGGGTTTCACCTCATGGTTTTTATTAGAATTTTCCTGTCCATTTTTGCCATGTATCACAAATATTTATGTTTATGCCAACATCTACCCCTCCTGCTTAATCCACAGTGAAGTCATTGTTCTGAGGCTCTGGCATCCCAATGATCCCCATGGCAACAAACTGTGATACCACTAATACAGGATTATGACTATGTGGCTGGGCTGTGGAGAGTGATGCTGAAATGTGAAGGAGGAAGCTCTCTGAGCCCATGTTGTAGAAGTAACAGTAGAGGGAATGCAAAGCATCCCCAAAGGACAGCGCTTTGTGTGGGAAGTTCTCAGCCAGCCCCAGGGCCTGATGTCTCATGTTCGTATGGGTTGCAGTGTACGCTCTCCCAGGCACAGCACTTCAGCTGGCCTGCTGCAGCATCCTGGAATGAGGTAGCCTGGATGGTTGAGAAGGGAGTGAGCCTCCTTGGCCTGTTCAGTTCTTGAGCCACAGTCTGTAACCAACAAGAGTGACAAGTAGTGCCAGCTGTGTTTGTGGGTGTGAGGTGGATGCACTTTCCAGCAGGCACAGGCCTGACAACACTAACAACTCATTTCACCTCAGCCACTGAATATCAGTCAGTTGATCACAGCCTTTGATGACAAGTCCACCCCAGCTCTGGGAGCAGGCCTTGTGGAGGTGCCAGACACCACACGCCATCAGCAAAGCCAAGCCACGCTATCCCCCAAACCCAACTTTTTGTTGTTGTTGTTGTTGTTGCAAGTTTGCCCTAGAGTGAAAGTACCTTCAGGTTTCCACAGAAACTGCTGGCCGAAGAGTTCTGTTTATATTGCAGGGCAAGCAGGGGGCTTTAGGAGAACTTACCAGAGAGTGTGAGCCATTGGTCCCCCAAGAGGGTGGTCAAAGTATGAGCACAATGTAGACCAGGAAACATAGGACGGTTAATTCAGAGCTGCCTGACAAAGAGCAGTGCTGGACGGTGAGAACTGGGGTCAGCGAGGTGGGAAAGCAGAGGCTGTCCGAATGCCATGGTCCACGAAATGGCATTTGAGGGACATGCTGGGTATCGCAGGGACGTCTTCAGATCAATGACATCCTCAGAGTAAATCCCAGCTAACGTTTCAGAGTCCTGTTCAGCAGGGCACACAAGCAGCTTCTTGTGTAGCTCTGGCTACAGCAGCTTATCTGCTGATGTGGGAAAAATCAATGTTGTAATTGATACATAACTGATAAGGCCTGCCAAGGCTTGTCATAGTCATTGGGTTTGTCCCCTTAGCCTAGCCATAGTGTTTTCTATCCCAGTTGCCAATTCCTTGGAGATCGTGTTTGAATATAAATGTATGTGCATGTTCATTTCATATTGTATTCTGTTTTCCAGTAGCTTGTATTGCTCTGAGCTGCAGAGAAAGCCCCATGCTGTGGTATGGAGGGGGCCAGAAGGACATGTTAGAAAAATAATAGTCTCTGCCTATTGTTCCTGCAACAACAGGTTCCCCCTCCCCTGCTGCAGCCACTCAAGGCTCACATGCTGTTGAGCATCTGAGTCCCCAACTCAGGTGTTTTTTGGGAGACTCTCCCAAGCCAGCCGGAATTCAGCATTTAAACTTCGAACAAGCATATTTGCTCATCTCTCTGGGTCTCAGCATGGCTGCAAAGGCTGGAGGAGCCGCCCCTATCTTGGTATCTGTGCAAGTCTCTCATGTCCTGGATGCCACACATTGTCTTGTTAGTCCTTTACTGTGATTTTTCCCCACTGATTTTAGAGAAGCAGCCAGATAAATGGCCTGTTTCATTTACCAGGCAGTCAGACAGGCTTTACTCGGTAGCTGTTCCTCCTGCCCCCAAAGCATCGCCTTTGAGCATGCTCAGTCACTCCCAGACAAAATCACCAATCCAGGAGTAAGAGAATGGAGAAAGGCCTCTCTTTCCTCAGGAACTTTTTTGTGTTTTCCCTCTGGGACAATGAATCACTCTGCCCAATCTCCTGCTGAACTGGTCTTTTCTTTAGGAAGGGCCTCATGCAATTGCCAGGGATAATCTAAGCAGAGGATGCAGTCTTACAGGGTATGTATTCTGAATTACCAAACTGGCTTCCACTTGTGCATCCTGAACCAGTCAACCCCTCCCCAACACACACAACCTCTTCTGCATTTTTATTTTTAATTCCATCTGTAAATGCAATGGTCTGGAGCAGCCCAGCTCAGCTCCTATCTGGGATCAGGCTGCAGAGGTGCCCAGGCAACCCTGCTGGCTTCACTCCCACACCACACTGTGCTCATGAGCACCTCCTACAAGAAGGAGCTGGCAGACTGTTTGGGTGTTTGATGGCCTCACTTTGCTTTTTTCCCTCTATCCAAACAAAATCAGGAGGTTGATTTTCTCATCCTTGTTATTTTGTCAAGGTCTTTTTAGGACCTGGAAATAAATTATTTCCTTGTGTCTAGCCCAAGTCTGATTTAGTTTGTTATCTTGTTTCGTTTCCTTTTCTTGTACGGTATTTTTAATGTGGTCTTAGTAAACGACAGCTCACCAAGGGGGGCAGGGCACCCAGCAAGCAGGAGAGAAATCCTGTCATGCAAACTATGGGCACACCAAGCCCAGGCCATGCTGCAGCAGAGAGCAGTCTGCAGAATCAGTTTGCTCTCTGTACAGATTCCTAGCGGCAGGCCATTGCTTGACTGGATATTTCCAGCTTTTTATTAAAATGCCCCTCAGAAAAAGTTTCTCCCAGAAAAAGGTCGAATGATGATGATAAAATGCACCTGTCTCACTCCAGCTTTTCGGGAGGAGGAAGCCCTGTTGCACTGGAGTGACAGCAGGTATTCAGCGTGTGTTGTGAATAGTCTATAGCGCACGTCTGTCGGGCTTGCTGCTCCACAGGAGCCACTGTGACACCAGGAGACGATGAATGGTCTGTTGCTTCATGGAGTGCATTTCCACTGGGCCGCCTGCTTGTCCTTGGAGTAATTTATTCTTTCACTTTTTGAGCCTCGGAGACAAATGTGCATGTTTGTACTTCTGACCTGGCTGTGGGCCCAAGCCAGCAATTGAGTGTACAGGGACTTGATTTCCACCTGCAATTGGTTTTATGAGTGCACGCAAGAGGGCCCACATTTTGAAGTTACAAGTTGTGCCTGCAGTGGAGCATGTGGACCATTTCCCCTCTGTTCTGTGTACTGCACTATGCCTCCTTTGCTTGCCTGGCCATGTGCATGAGCCGCTTTTGGGTGAAACGTGGCACATAAGTACTAGATATTATTACTATGTTACACCCAAGGTATTGGAGCAGGATGGATCTGTGCAGCCATGGAGACACATGTATCATTTTCACCATCACAGCTCAGTGGATGAGCTTCCCAGACGCCATCCAGCTGGGCCAGCTCCAGGCACCAGCGCAGCAAGGAGGTGTCTGGGGTGGCCAACAGAAAGGAGCAGCATGTCTGGCTCTTCAGCCGCAATTTGGTGGCGGGTCCCTCAGTCCCTCTCAGAGGGAAGGACCTGCCGCTGAATTGCCGCCGAAGAATGAAGCGGCAGCGGTAGAGCTGCTGCTGAAGTGCTGCCGATCGTGGCTTTTTTTTTTTGCGTCACTTGGGGCAGCAAAGATGCTGGAGCCGGCCCTGCCATCCAGAGGTGAGCAAAATCCTTCTGCTGTGCCTGAGCAATGAGAGGGTGTGGAACTGAAGCACCTTGCTGTGTCCGCTGCCACAGGTTCCTGCCCCCCTGTCGCTGGCACTTGGCATGAAAAAAATCTCTGTTTTTGTTCCTCAGAAGAAGGTTGAGTTTTCTGTCTTAATTTGAACAAATGATGACAACACAGTTTGCGCTGCACTGGTGCAGGAAGGACACCCCTAAAATGCTGAATGTGTAAAAATTCCACCCTTGGCCCCTGGCCTTGCAAAGGAATTCACCTGTGCAGAGTCCCAGTGAGATTCTACAGAGACAGATGGGTCCAAGCAGAGGATCTCTGTAAGATCAGAACCTAAAATGTCTGGGCTGGGGCTGGGGATGAGGGGTTGGGGGTACGGGAGGGGGCTCTGGGCTGGGATCAAGGGTTTCAGAGGGCAGGAGGGGGATCAGGAATGCAGGTTCCAGGCGGTGCCTACCGCAAGCAGCTCCTGGAAGCATGTCCACCCTCCAGCTCCGAGGTGCGACCAGGCGGCTCTGCGCGCTGCCCTGTCCGCAGGCGCCACTCCTGCAGCTCCCATTGGCTGGGAACCACTGCGGGGGCAGCACCCGCGAACAGGGCAGCACGCAGAGCCACCTGGACACACCTCTGTATACTACATAGGAGTCAGAGGGGGGTCATGCCGGCTGCTTCCTGGGAGCCGCCCAGAGCAGGGCAGGCCCTCGACGCTGCTCCCTGGCTGGAGCAGGGCAAACCCCAACCTCACTCCCTGGCTGGAGTTGAGGGCCACATTAAATGGTCTGATGGGTTGGATGTGACCCGCGGGCCATACTTTGCCCACCCCTGCACTGTTCTTCAGCGCTCCCTCGCCCCGACTTTCTAGTCCTTCCCTTTCACAAAGGGACTTCGGGGCCTGGGCCTTTGACCAATCAGGGTCTTCCCCTGCTGGGTTCTCCATGACAGTGGAGCCCCTGTTGTTGTCACATCTTCTTGGAGAGGGTAGGGGGGCCCAGACCCCCACCCTCTCCACCGGGCTGTGGTCCAAGGCCCAGTGGTGGCCAGCTATCCTCTGCACCATGGGATGCTAAGCTGCTGCTCCCTGGGACCCCTTCCAGCCAAGTCTCCTTTTTCCCCACAGACTAAGTCCAAGAATCTCAAATCAAGGTTCTGATCTGCACAGTCGCCTGCCTCTCCTTGTAGATTTGCTAAGGTCTTTGTGGTCCGGTCTCAGTCAATGAGCTCACGGGCAGCCCTCTGCCCCCACCCCGCCAGGTCAGAGCAGCAAACTGCTCCCTTCCAGGGCCTTTTAAGCCCTACTTCCAGCTTGTGCAGGCTTTCCAGGTGTGGCTGCACCTGGTGGGGCTGCCTGGACCCAGAGCTGTTTCCTAACCCTTTGTTCTCCAGCATGGGGTTTGTACACCCCATCACACACACACACCCCTGGCATCATAGAAATGCTGCTGTATTCATTTATTAGCTGGGGCAAAACTGTCCAGGTCTTTTTAAAGGACTGTTTTACACTAAAATGGTGCAAATAGATGATTTTTCATTTTGGTTCGGGATAAATCCAACAGCAGTGCTTTTATTAGCACCAGAGATTAGGGAGTGAGCAGCAAGCTGGTGGCAGGTGAGCTCAACCTTTTCACATTAGGTCCAGCAAAGAGAGCACCTGCCTGCAGTGAGGGGATGCAACAGTCAGATCTTCATAAAAAAGTCTGATGCAACACACAGCAGCTGGACGGCCCACAGAGACAGAATGCATTAAATTCTGTGGTGGCATCTATATAGGTCACCAGATAATGTGGGTAGAAATTAAACCTCCCCATAAAATAACTCCCCTTTAAAGACACCATAGGGGGAAAGCTCCTGTCTGTGTACAGCTTCAGCTCAGCATTTCAAGTTGCATCCGAACCAAAGATGGAGCAAGTAGGAAACAGAATCACAAACAAGTGTGATGCCATTAGTGGAACAGGAATCCAAAGAGGGAAGATCATGCAGGATGCCCTGGTGGTTAAGGCACTCGGCTGAGGCTTGGGAGAGCGGGGTTCAGTTTCTGGCCAATGAATTCGTGTGTGACTTTGCCAGTCACTGATTCTCACTGGGCCCAGCGCCTGTCTGTACGATGGGGTTTAAATCTCCTGCCTTTGTCTGCTTTGGTAGTAATCTCTGTGTCAAGCACTCTCATTGTGTGTCTGCAGTGCCCAGCATGATGGGCCCTGATGTCAGTCAGAGTCTGGGCAGTGTCCGCCATGACGGGGCCCTGATCTCAGTCGGGGTCTGGGCAGCACCCGGCACAGCGGGGCCCTGATCTTGGTCAGGGTCTGGGCAGCACCCGGCACAGTGGGGATGTGATCTCGGTCAGGGTCTGGGAAGCGCCCGCCATGACGGGGCCCTGATCTCAGTCGGGGTCTGGGCAGCACCCGGCACAGCGGGGCCCTGATCTCGGTCGGGATCTGGGAAGCGACTGCCATGACGGGGGCCTGATCTCAGTCGGGGTCTGGGCAGCACCCGGCACAGCGGGGCCCTGATCTCGGTCGGGGTCTGGGAAGCGGCCGCCATGACGGGGCCCTGATCTCAGTCGGGGTCTGGGCAGCACCCGGCACAGGGGGGCCCTGATCTCGGTCGGGGTCTGGGAAGCGGCCGCCATGACGGGGCCCTGATCTCAGTCGGGGTCTGGGCAGCACCCGGCACAGCGGGGCCCTGATCTCGGTCGGGGTCTGGGCAGCGCCCGGCACAGTGGGGCCCTGATCTCGGTAAGGGGCTGCAAGGAGAGAAATATGTCCTGGCTTCCATAGTGACTGATACATGAGTCCAGTGAGAACTTGGTACTTTCTCTGAGACCCCCGAAATGAAGCACAGGCCATCATCCCTGACTGGCCAATTCCTCCAGACCTGCAGGGAGGTTGCAGCTTGCTCTGATGCCACAAGAGAGATGTATCTTCCCCTCCAGTGCAAGTAAGTCTGGCCAGACTCCAGCCCAGAGCAGAGCCCCACCAGGCAAAGGGCATTGGACACCTGAACATAGTCCAGAACTATTTGTAGTCTAAATCCTCCCATTCTGGCCTGATCTTTTCCAGAGTTACCCCTTTTCCAGAGTTACCCCTGGTATGTTTGTGGCCAGGCTGAATTCCTGAGAATGAACAGTGCGGATTGCACCTGGCTCCTCCTTGCACCTGGGAGGAGCCAGGTGCAATCCACACTGTTCATTCTCAGGAATTCAGCTTGGCCACTAACATACCAGGTGCCTGGCAGACTCAGCCTCCAAGTCCCTGCTCTGAAACAATTTCTCATTGGATCTGGTAGGATCATTCATTCATGTGACCCTTTTACTCTCCAGTCATCCCCCACCATCTTGTTCCCAAGATCATCCACTTCCTGAAGGACTTTTAAGACAGCAGATAGCACGACACATAACCAAAGAAAGGATTCCAGGATGTGCCAGGAACAGGTACATGCACCTTGCTCACCTTAGGAGATAGGATGGCCCCAGTGGATGCATCACAAATTTGCACTTGCCGTTATGGTGATTACATGTGCAACAATCAGACTGTACTGGGCATTTGTCCATGCAGCACTGGTAACAGCACAATCACAACAAATGTTGGAGCACATTAGGCTCCCAGCTGCACATGTGCACAGTTACGGACTTGGTGGCCAATTCCTATGTCTTGCACAGAGCTATGGATGTTTCCTACATGCCATCCTGTCTTTAACCGAGGCGCTTAGCTGTAAGAGGCTTCACATCCTGGATGCAGGGCTCCCAGAAGCCAGTTTCAGCTGCCAGCACAGAAATAGGCCCAGGCCAAGACACATGCAGAGGATTTTGTTTTTTGACATTGTGGATGAATAAGCAGAACATCGAATTCCCAGCAAGATACCAGACCCTCTGCTTGCAAAAGGAGGAGCTGTGATTCCAACACCACAGCAGAGGTGCACTCTGGGCTCTCATGCCAGCCCTCCTCCCACAATACAGGCCAGGCTTGGAAGATTCTACACTGGTTCCCTCTCATCTTTTTTATTATTCCTTCTTGCTTGGACAATTCAACAGCAGTGAGGCTCCCGGCGGGGGGCGGAGGATCTTCAAGAGAAGCCTCATTTCCTTCTCATTTGACTATTTTCATAGACTGACGCTTCACCAGAGCCCAAACCTGCCCCTCCTCTGGGGCTAGCGACGTGAGGCAGCTGACTTTGCTAAAAACAGGGAGTGTGAAGTGCTCCTCAAACTCTGCAGTGTTTTCTAGATGTCAGAGGGCAGCGCCCCCATAAAGGGCCAGTCAGTCTCCAGTGCACAGACAACACCCAGGGCCAGTGTCAGACTGGGCCTATGCTACCCCCTAAAATAGCCAAAAATGTCAGTTTCTGGAAATCCCGGGAGTGCCTGCAGAGTGAGGCATGGTGTGTGTGTGTGTGTGTAGAGTGGGGAATTGTGTGTGTGTAGAGTGGGGAATTGTGCATGTGTGTGTGTGTGTGTGTAGAGCGGGGAATTGTGTGTGTGTGTGTAGAGCAGGGAAGTGTGTGTGTGTAGAGTGGAGAATTGTGTGTGTGTGTGTGTAGAGCAGGGAATTGTGTGTGTGTGTGTGTAGAGCGGGGAATTGTGTGTGTGTGTAGAGTGGGCAATTGTGCGTGTGTGTGTGTGTGTGTAGAGCAGGGAATTGTTTGCATGTGTGCAGAGAGGGGAATTGTGTGTGTGGGTGCGTGCAGAGTGGGTCTCTCTGAAGATGCAAATACCTGTGCACACTCATAGTCCGAAGGGTGTTTGAAAATCAAGCTGCTGTTGTCACCATTCCGGTAACTCTGAAACACTCGTTTTTTGACCTGTCCTGAAGGAAGCCTGTGACGGCCCCGCTTCTCGGCTGAGGTGACTCCTCGCAGCTCCACTGATGCCGACTTTATCTGAAACCTGTTTTGTCAAAGACTGGTAGATTTTCTGCTGCACTGGCTCCAGTGGAGCTGCAGCTGATTGACACCAGCTGGGGATCTGGCCCCATTGGCTCCAGTGGAGCTGCCGCTGATTGACACCAGCTAGGGCTCTGGCCCCATTGGCTCCAGTGGAGCTGCCGCTGATTGACACCAGCTGGGGATCTGGCCCCATTGGCTCCAGTGGAGCTGTGGCCAACTTGCCCCAGTTGGGGCTCCGCCCCTTTCCCATTTTTGGATGCGGTGGGCTCCAGACAGCTAAGTACAGATTTCTCCGGCGCTCAGTCACCGACCACAACCAAGGCAGGGGCTAAGGAGACGCTGTGTTCCTCTGGGCAGTGAATCAAGCACTGCCTGCTCCGTGTAGGTGAAGCACAGAGGAGGTTTGCAGGCCTGGAGAACCATAGCATTTGCAGCTAACTCATTGTGACACCAGCCCTGTGATGTTCATTGTCTTTGTGTTCCAGATGTCCAGTAAAGTCAGGGTGCTGCAGCAGAGCACCACCCAGCTCCCTGCCCCAGCCATCAGTGCAGACGCTGCAGCAGAATCACCTATAACGATCGCACATTGTGCATAATGTTGGTACCATGCTGAATTCCAGAAGGCAAGATGTCCAAACCTTCTCTGGAGAGTTATTTACAAAAGATGGATGTGATCTGCTGGGATCATTAAGGGAAAATGAAAAAAAGATTGCGATATCTATACGCCCCAGGAGAAAAATACATCTCTGGTAACCAGAGTTTGAGCTGGGCCTTACAAATGGGGAAGGAAATGATAGGCCTGGTAATAAGCTACTCAGAAAAAACAACACCTGCTTCCTCCCTGTAGCCTCCAGCGGTTCTGCTTCCAGGCCTAAGAGTCCTTTAACTCTGTGACACTCAGACCTCGGTGGTTCAACAGAACCACAGGTGTGTGAATTCCTTGTTTCATTTACTATTTATATATAAAATTCCCACAGCAAAATGATTGACCAACAGTGTTCCCCCTAAGTTTTCCCACCCATGTGCAGAATGAATTTTGTTATGTGGTGGGGGTGGGACCAAGGGATTCGGAGTGTGGGTGGGGGTTCAGGGCTGGGGCAGAGGGCTGGGGTGGGGGTGAGGCTCCGGCTGGGGGTGCAGGCTTTGTGGTGGGGCCGGGGATGAGGGGTTTGGGGTGCAGGCTGCCCTGGGGCTACAGTGGGGAGAGAGGCCTCCCCCCAGCAGTCCTTCCTCGCAGCAGCTGTGGGGCTGGGCTGCAGGATAGGCGCCTCTCCCCACAGCCGCGGTAGGTCTGAGGCCGGTCGGGAGAGGGACGCCTGTTCCCCGGCCTTGACCCAGACCAGCTCTGGACCTGCTGCAGCCGGGGGAGAGGCTCCGGGGCTGGGAGAGAGGCATTTCTCCCCGCCACAGCCCTTCGCACCTGCGCAGTGTTTAATAAGCTGCCACATGGCTGTGCAAATTAGAGGGAACTTGGCTGACCAAGTCTTATTGTTTATCAACTACAGTTGGTTAATAACTCAGTAAAAACTTCCAGACTGGTTAATAACTTAGACTGGTTAATAATTAAATCACACAGTGTTTTAACATCATGTGCTGCAAAGAGCTGCAGGAGACACATCAAAGAGCCATTTGCCGCTCGCGAGCTGCAGTCTGAGTATTGCTGCTCTAACTGTATTGTCCACCACTAGTATCTGGGCTCCCTAGAACTTTTCAGCCATAACTACTTCAGTTACGGTCCGGGCCCCACACTTCCTTCAGCTGCCGAATCGCTGCTTCAACCAGCATCCAGGCTCTTATCTTATCCCTTGCAGGTATTCAGTTTAGCATCTAGGCTGCTAGCTCTCAGAACATAGCCTGCAGCTTTGGGCTGTGGAGATGGTCTAGGCAGAGAACATTTAGACATAACATTCCAAATGGATTTTATTTATGCCTTTTCCTCAGAGCAACTTCCACATTTCAGAGCATGGGATCACGAAGGCCTGGCTCACAGGGAGGCCTATCTGCCATTCTCGCTGTGCACACTAGACTGATTCCGAGCAGTCAAAGGCATCCCTGTCCGTTTCTCCACCATACAGAGCTAGGATTCCGCAGCAGAAACCTCTGAAGCTGAGTTCCAGGGAAGGTCCCAGGCAGCTGGTACTACTCCAGGAACCGCCATATCCACAGAATTCACAGAGAGAAACAAAATCATTAAATTTTACTTGGCCTTGAAACCTTGCTTCTGGGCAGTCACTTACTGCCATTAAACTCCATCGTGCGCCTTGCTGAATACTCATTAATAGCAGTGCTGTCAGGACTGGAAGTCACAGCTTCCTGTTACCAGCTGGTACGGAGCCTGCAGCCTGGGAAAACAGGCACTGACCTGGGCTGGGCTGTGCACTGCTGGATGAAGGATGTCAGCCTCTGCTCTATGAGTGTATCATCTCCTGCACACGCTGCCGTGCGAGCCCGGTGGCAAAGGGAGTCAGCCCTGCAGCAGAATGGCAATGGAAAGTGACCATTGGGTGAACCCGGATCTGCAGAGTGCGCTTACTCTGCTGCACATGCTACGCTGAAATGTTACTGCACAAGGAGAGTGTCATTATCATTAGTCTTACTGTCACAGCCATTCTTGTATCCTCTCTGCATCTGGGAGATTCAACCTCCGATATGCCAAAGGTGTCTACATGGTAGATCCTGCAGAGCAGCATAGAGTACAGTCCTAGTTGAACAATGCTTCTGCTAATCCTTGGTCTGCTGCCTAGAGGCTGTTATGGTCTCTGTACTCGGAATTCACAGACCGACAGACAGGCAAGCCACGCTCCCAGCATGCTGGGGAAGTTAAATGAACAGCATTCCACTGTGTGCCTCACCCAGCAGCTAATTAGCTCATTGATGCTGTTGAGGAGCTTTTGGAAGAACCTGAGCCGAAAAGCAGACTGTATTGCAGAGATAGGAATGCAAACAGCTGCCTGTCTAACCTGCGGGGACCCAGCACCCCTGCAGAGAGACTGAGCAGGCTTAGGCAGCCATTCTGCACCTGGCTCCATCAGCAAATCCCGCCCGCCCCCCTTGCAGTGAGAGAGAAATTGTGTCTCCCGCTTCCTCACTCTGCTGCTCCAAAGAGCCTCACCCTGCTCCTGATGGGAAGCCTCTGTCTAGAATCAAGAGTGTTTACTGACCCTCCAGGAGCCTTTGAGGGAAAGGCAGGGCCGGCAGAGCTGTTACAGTTTCCAGGGAACTAGAAAAGCCACTAGAGTGCGAGATGATCGGGGTTATGCATCTGTTGCAGTTAAGTAAGGACATGCCTCTGGCAAACATAGCGTGCAGTGCTCCAGCCATTCCCCCGGAGATCACTGGGCGCATACAGAGGAGAGAGTTCAGCATCCTCACGCTGCAACCTGCGACCCAGAGAGGGGAACCAACTCCCACAAGGCCAGACTGCAAGTCTGGGACAGCGCTGGTGACAGTCCATGGCTCTTGACTCCCCACCCTATGTGGCAAACGGCTGCTTCGAAGTTCTCACCAGTTGTTCCCAGAGAGTGGTTAGCACATCCAGCTGCTGTCCTCTGATGTTTTCCATTCATCACTAAGCAGAGCTAACAGCTCATGGCACAGGAATTGTTAATGACTCAGGCTGCACTTGGCTTTACACAGATGTGTATTTTTGCTTTGCCCTGTCTCACTGCTGTAGCAGAGCTGTGCTGGTGAGCTCTGCTTCACCCAGATGTTCATTTCAGGGAGAAGACACCAAGGCCTTCTGAGTAGAACACATCCCTTTAACCATGGCAACTGGCGAGGTTCTAATCCCACCTCTACCAGGGGAAGCACGCCTCCCTAACAGAACGATCCACCCTGACTTACCCCCACTGAATCAGCCAATTGCAGCTTCGTTTCTGGTCAGGAGTCGCTCACCTCTGACTTGAAGTCCCTTCAGACTGCACACAAATTAGGCGTTAAAAATACTCATTACCATCAACATGACACACCATCGTTATTTCAAAATAATTGTTGGAAAGGCTCAGTTAGCTACACAGGCTTCACTTTGGTGCAGAAAGGTGACCAGAAAATCCCCAACAACCTCACCCCAGGAAGTGCAATCAGTGCTTGTAATCCTTTTAAATATAAAAGGTAGTTGCTTGTAGCTGCCAACATCTTAAAAAAGCTATGATTTCCCTGGAGAGAGCCCTTATCAACTAGGGCTGCATGTCATTCTGGCTGTTTGTCAATCCATCAGACTTCAGTGCCACTGACAGTAAGAAGCCAGGCGTTAAGATTATCACATTTAGCCGTAATGTAGCACAGATTGTGTTGACATTTGTAATATATTCCACCTCAGGAGCCATTTGACTTCTATACTTTCTCCTCAAAGAAAAAAATGCTTTGAAATATTTCAGAAAGAAACCATTGTTCTGCGGGAAGCCAGGTGGATGTGCCGCCCTGTTCCATTGTCCCATGAACCACAGCGTGACGGGAGGTGACTGGCCAGGCAGGCTATGGTGACCACCACCTGGGATGGAAAGCACTAAACGTTCTGGTGCATGCTCTCGTAAAGCACAAAGAAGGAATTTCTAGAGGGAAGTTTGCCGTAGAGTCTCTTGACACTGGATTTACACAGTGTAACTGCAGTGGCGTTGCGCTGAGAAACAAGGTCATCTTCAATGCATGGCCTGGAGAGACGCGTCCAGTAAATATGCCCCCAGCCTCCCTCCTGTGTGATGAAGACAGTGAGCGTGGTGCTCACGCCAACATGAAGGCGATAGAGGCATTGGATCTCAAGGCATCATTGACGAAGGAGGTGGGTGTGATGTGGGCTCTCTCTTCCCGCCCCCCCGACCCTTCCCATCAATAAACCTGCAGGCCCATGTGCTAGAGTTGACATGTCCCAGCTAGGTTTGGGGTGTGAATTCTGTCACCTGTGCTTGCAGCTCTTAATGCCCCAAAAGGCATGTGCAAAGCTGTGTGTTCACAATGGGAGCCACTTCCTAAGTGTTGCCCTTCAGGTTAATCACAAGTCTTTCTTCTGAGTGGTGAGAAATGTATTGTAACCTCCCCATTTCGTGCAACACGCTCCTGGCCAGGCCAGGCGGCTATACCTCGTGACAGCAGGGATTGGAAGGGGAGGCTCTGCTATTCCACATATCAGGGGGGTAGCTGTGTTAGTCTGGATCTGTAAAAGCAGCAGAGAATCCTGTAGCACCTTATAGACTAACAGACATTTTGGAGCATGAGCTTTCGTGGGTGAATACTAACTTCGTCATATGCATCCGACGAAGTGGGTTTTCACCCACAAAAGCTCATGCTCCAAAACATCTGTTAGTCTATAAGGTGCTACAGGATTCTTTGCTGTTATTCCACATAAACAGTCAGGGCTTTATTCTCTTTTTCTGGGCTCCCATCAGCTGCAGAGCTCATGCCAGCAGAAAGAGCTGTACAGAGAAAGACCCGTCCCAGACCATGCTTTGGACGAGAACCTGGCTGGAGCACATGGAAAGGAATGGTGGTAAATGACCTGAAATTAAGTGATTAAAATCTTTAAATAACCATGAAACCATTTTCCAGAAAAAAGTTAATCTAGTCCCAGTGGCTCTAGTGCTTTTCCTGGGCTCCGATCAATATGTGGTCGCTTGCTTTTCATTTGCAATTCACAGTAAATTGCAAAGGAGCATTTTCTGAAGAAAATGGCATTCTAGAAGCAGAGATGGTAAGAGACAGACTAGGATCAATTAGATTTAAATCCCAGAGCAGCGAGCGCTGTCAAATGTGCAGGAGAGATGGAGACATTTCAGGAGTCATGGGCTCTGTATGCTGGATTCTCCTACTCAAAGTGGCAGGAATTATCAATGCTAGGACTGACATCATGCATCTTCTGCCTGTTCATATGGAGGCCTGTGCTGCCTCCAAATGGAGCTGGGAGGGGAGATATGTTCTGCTGAGCCTTTGTCAGCAGAAGCTGGAAAGAAGATGGATCACAAAATTATAAGGTTAGGAAAGAGGAATAAGATGGACTCAATGACACATGTTTCCTGCAGGTGCAACAATGAACCTTGCTCTGATCCACAGGCTGCCCAGAACCGGCGCACTCCAGAGCCTGCCACAAGCTGCCCAAGTTGAATAAGAAGCTGTCAGGCAGGGTAGGGAAGAAATCCTTCTATGGAGCCTGGGAAGGTACTAAAGCATAAGGCACTGGCCTCCCCAGGTTGGGCAGGAGGATAACAGCTGCGGGGGTCTCTATCTGCCAGCATCACCAATGGACTCAGATGGGAGCTCTCAGCACCAAGTGGGGAGCTGAGCCCTGGCCTGGCCTGTGAGTTTAGGACCCAGTTCTGCATCCTGCACTCACATGAGTAGCTCTCACCTGGGGAGAAATTCTCCCTTGTGTAGGAGGCAGGACAAGGCCCATGCTCCATGTAAACCCCATGGACACACGGGACTTGAATTTCACCCATGCACAGTCACTTGTGCATCACCCCCTTGGCTCCAAGGTTTGCAGAAAGGGGCCCTAAGCAAGGCCACGCTCCCACAGAATGAAGGGCTGTGCGTGCCTCAGGACTAGCGCAGGCAGTAAAGCAGGAAGCTCCCTGGTTTGCTCTGGAGACCCCAGCTGGGCTGGCCAGGGCACAGGCCAGTGCAGCACCTCCTGACCTAGTGTCTGCTTTGTACTTTTGCCTGGCAGAGCAAGGCTCAGAGTCTGGTGCAGGTGCCCTCAGCACTCCATGCACCCTGGGCTGCATCACCCTGTAGCTGAAGGATAAACATGGAGCTTCTGCACTGATGGAGCCTGGGTGTCAGGGGGCTATTGAAAGGTAGGCGTTGCTGGCTGGCTGGAGAGACAGGAGAGCCATGTCCCTCCTCACTGCCCTCGGTCTGGCACAGAGCTGCTCCTCCCGCACTGAGTCTGCAGGTGACAGGATCTTGTCAGGCAAAGAGGACAGCGACTCCTCTCTGCGGGAGCCCATTGCTTTTCCGTCATCCTCTGTTAAACCAGAACATAATTTTCTGGGATGTCATTCTAATTCTAGTGGGAAAGCTTATGACTTGTGATTTACCCATAAAACAGCCTGATGACTTACGACTGGATGTCAGTGGGTTTGCCTATCAATCTGTTACCATGGGGCTGCGGGCGGGCTCTCTGCAGGGCAGAGGGAGTGTGCCGAGGGGTGGGGGTGAGGAGGGGAGTGTGCCACTGTGATTGACACTGTTTTAACCAGCCATAAAGTCTCTGACATGTTCCTTTTGGCTCAGCTCTGATCTGCGCTGCTAGGTTCTAGTGCAAATGTCATTTCAACATGTTCTGCCCATGGTACCTATAAATAATGAAAGCGGTAGGTCTGTGCGCTCAGCTCTCCCCTTCTCCAGGGAGGTGGGCAAAGGCGGCTGACCCTTCCCGCACCGGGCTCAGGCACAGCAAAGGGAGGGAGCCCAGTGCTGTGCCCCAGGCTGCCAGCTTATTTATTTATCTGCCATGTTATCCTGAACCCTTAGGCCAGCGTGTCCCCCTTCCCCTCCTGCAGCCCTGGACTCACTCCTTTAAGTGGGAGAGGTAGGACCCGTCGGCCACAGCATGGGGATATTGCACACGTCTCCGAATGATGCCAGGGTCGTCCTACAGCCTGACCAATGAGAGCAGCCAACCAGATAATGGCTCACTCGGCCTGCTCTGAGGGAGATGCGGGCCAGCCCCTGTCTCTGCCGGGGGCAGGGGGTGGTCCTGGCCAGCCAGGAGCAGAGCACACCTTGGCACAAGAAAGGCAGGTCAGGGAGGGTGCAGCAGTGACTTGGGGTATTGTGCACAGCTCCCCCAGCGCTCTGTGCCCTTGCCCAGCTTGGACTCCAGGACAAGGCCCTGCCTGCCCCCCAGCGCTCTGTCCCTGTGCATGCTCTCGGATCGCACCCAATGGTCAGCACTTGCTGGCAGAGGGGCAGGAACATTGACCTTGTGAGCGTAGTGAATAAAATCCCTAAGAGCTGAACACGCTCAGACGCGTCCTCAGAACAGGCCCCTGCCTACACGTTTCCTTCGTACGCCAGCAAGTGCAGCCCTCCCTGGAGCAGGGGTTTGTGTCCTGCATGTGGCTCTGGCATCACCATGTGCGAAGCTGATTAATCCATAACCACAGTCTCCCACTCCCAGAGCCCTGGATGCTGAGAGCTCCCTCTCCCTTCCACAGGCGCTCGCTGAAGGTTTACTGCAGCCTCCTTTGTGGATGTCGGTCCCTCTGCAGCGCTGCAGGGGAACCCGTCAGCATCCTCCTACCAAGAGCCTTCTGCAGGCTGAACAGGGTCATGCTGGTGCCCCCACCACATTCCCTGAGACACTTATCAGTGACCCCAAAGGACCTGCAGCCCCTCTGTTCCCTTGCACACTGGGGTGGGAGCACCGGAAACGAGGGGTAGGCGATGCTCTACTGGCTAAAGCTGTGGTTGAAACGCCAGAGATCTGGGGCCAATTTTCAGGCTGTGCTTCAGGGTATGTCTGCACTGTGGCTGGTCATGGTCAGCTGAGGCGGGGCTGTGGCTGAGACCCCGTGAGGGGGGATGGTCTCAGCGCCTGGGCTCCTGCCCTAGTCTCTACGCTGGATTGAGCTCCGCGAGCCTGCGTCAGCTGACCCAGGCTCTGGACTGCGCAGTGTAGACACACTTGGGGCCTGAGGATAGCGGGGCGGTGCCAGGAGCCGTGAGATGGAAGGACCCGCTGGCGTGCTGAGCGTTGCTGTGCAGATGCTGCTTGTCGCCCTGACTTGGGCTGGAGCTCAGGCCTGGGCCTTGCTCCCATGTGCAGTGTAGATGTACACTGTGAGGCTGCTGGTACCTGAGGCGTCTCCCCTGGGGAAGTCCATGACCGCTCCTGGGTCTCCCTGGAACACGCCACTCCTCGCGCAATTCGTGTTTCATACTGACGCTGGAGGCACTTTGTCAGCTCGGCCAGCACACGTGGCCTGGCTAAGCCTGTGAGATGCCGCACAGCCGCTCCTGCTGGGCTGTCAGTCTGCAGTGATCCCCCTGTGCCCTGGGAGGCTGTTTGGTGTTTGTTACTCCTGTCCCTGCAGGGAAGTGGGGGCTGTGGCTGCTGCAGGGGGGCTTGGTTTGCCCCTTTCTGCACCTGTCCTTTTGTGGGGCTACGGGTCGTGTTTGGAGGCTGCCGGCAGGAGGCTGCTACCAAGGCCTGGGGCTAGAAGCCGCCTGGACAGGTCATTGTGCCCACCCAGCTCAGCTGAGCTCCTCCTCACCCTCCCCTTCTATACCAATTCATGACACCGTCCCAGTCTGTAATGGAGATTGAGCCAAGGGTTTGACCTGGCTGTAGGGCAGTGTTAAAATGCTCCACTGCAGCCTGCATGCGGCCTGCTGTAGCTGGGCCCGGTGACACACACAATCCATAGCCAGGTGCCCTGATGGCTCGTGCTCGGAGCAGCTCGGACAGGCCCCTGTCCCTCTCCATTTTGCTCCTCTGCTGCCAGTCTGCATGGCAGGGAAGGCGACGCCCGCGGTACGGCCTTCCCGTCCTTTAACAGGACATTGTGATTCCTGTGACAAAGAGGGGTTTCGGATGGGACGTTCACCAAGGCACAGTTAATCGTGCGTTGGAGGAGGAGGACGCCTTGGAGCTTTATCCATGAACCAGTGGGGCTAACCGGGATTGGGAGCAGCTGGCGCGCAGCCGGCATCCGGGTTGGTCCCCACCAACCGGTTTCCGTGGGTTCCATAAGGGGTCCGGAGCCGATTGGATTGAGCCCAGGCTGACCATGCCACGCGCTCAAGGAGCTACGGAGGGATGTGAAGCACCTGGGGGGGGCGGGGAGGGGGTTATCCAGGGCGCAGACGCAGGCCCCAGAAGTCGCTGTTGCTTTTGGGGGGGGGGGGGGGATTTTTTCAGGGGGATGGCTGGGGGGAAGAGAAAAACCCCTGTTGTATAAGCTCCAATTCCCATTGACAATTCCATAGGTTAGGTCATTCGGTCCAACGAGTCCCACTCGTCACAGCCACACGCTGCGGCCTGGCCGGACACTGGCTCGCTCCAGAGCCAGTGCCAAAGTCCTGTCGATTCCTCCCAATGGCAATAGCATGTTGTTCCCACGCCCCGGTTCCTGAGGCGGTCTTTAGCATGTGTCACGGAGTCCCGAGGCGATGCTCTTTGGAATGCTCCCCACAAAGCCAGTCAGGCCTTGTGAGAGCCTTCCTCTCCCTGGCGCTTTAGAGCAGAAGTACAGTATACTGGGTTCTTAGCTTCAGATCCCGCACTGTGCCACAGCGAACGCCACATCCTGAGTCTGGGAGTGGTAGTGAGGAGATTCGAGTCTGCGTGGGCTGGTCCGAGCTGATGGAAGCGGGTCCTGGGGAAGCCACAGTGTTTCAGCCCACGTATTGCAGTCAGGAGGACTTCTCAGAGCGAACAGAGGTTTATTCTGTGCTGCACAGGAAACAGAGGTGCTAAGTAACAGATAGACTTGTGAGAATAACAGCGGAACCAGGACCACCGATGGCCGGGTCCATTCTGGGGGGCAGTGAGCCAGACCCCAAGGTCTGCCTGTTCACTTCCTCATCCCCCAGCAAAGCTCCAGACTAATCCCCTCATCCAGCCTCCTCTCTGCGTCAGCTCCTTTCCCGGGGCAGGGAGGTACCTGATCCTTTTGTCCCAACACTTTCAGTTGGCACCTTGCAGAGAAGGGGCCCAGGCAAGTAGCAAGTCGTAAGGGATGACAGAGGGTGTGGCAAGGCCCCAATGTTTAGGGGCGCGGATTGGGCACTTGGCCCTTTGTTAGTCTGCACGCACTCAACACCCTTGAGTATCCCACCTAGATACTTGAAGAACTGCATTAGGGTGACACTGAGGGCAACAACACGAGTGTTCCACGAGCCAACATTAAGAAACGTCCCAGTTCGTCACATGCTTCCCCCCACTTCAGGGAGAGTGCCGAACATGAGCGCAGGTCCGACTCCAGCCATGACCTGGTGAAGTTCGACACACCAACGTCCCATGGATGCCCAGCATCTCTCCATTCTTATGGTGGTGAGTTGATTTACACCAGCCCTTCAGTTTTTGTGCCCTCTCTTTGCCTTCGAGGTGTTGATGTGCATCTCGCAGGGAGCCGCGATTGGGAAGTGTTCAATATGCCCTGTACGCCCTTTTGGCCACCCCAATACTCTGGGGTTTTTTGTTAAACCTGGGACAGGGTCTCATGTCCCGCAGCGTCTGGCTGGCGCTTTCAGGCTCTCTTGGTTAAGGAGCCCCATCTTGGCCTTGGCACAGCCTGGGCTTGGGCAGCGCTCCCCACCTTGTGGCCCAGACACAACAGCTTTGCCCTCCCAATCGTGTCTACTTTCAGCTGACGTGTCAACGTACACCGCTCCTTGAGGCAGTCTCAGCACCGCGTCTTCCCTGGGACACCTGTTCTCCCAGGTCTGGCTAAATGCCACTGGTATCAGTGTCTAGCCAGGGCCAAGTTCCCAGAATCCCCTCTGCTTTGTCTAGAATATTCCCCAGGCTAAGCATGGGGCGGCCACTACAGGGACGATAGTGATGGCTTTTAGCTTTGATACCCCTGATAAACCAGAACCTCTAGCGCTCCTTGGGATCAGCCCAACGATGTAGCTAGGCTTGAGTGTTAAAACGTGCTGAGTCCCATCTAAAAGCAGCAATTGTCCTTAGACCTCTCTCTCCATGATTCTGGCGTTATGCTTCCCAGTGACTCTGATATTGAGGGAAACCTGATGGGAGAGATTGGTCTCCACTCAGGAGAGATCCACCATGGGGAGTCTTCCCCTTTCCGTCTCAACCTCCTTTTCGGTCCAGAGGGTCCTGCACTTCCTCTCCTATTCCAGGCAGCTTCGAGAGGAAGAACCTGTGGATTCTGGCACACGCAGCTGCCTTCCTGATTCCCCTCAGTTTACTTCCTCTTGGGAGTCCTTCCCGGGTCATGAATCCCTTCTCCGTCAGGACTACCGTGATGTGACTTCTCTCAGCTCGAGCCGGTTCCCCAACGGCGCTGGTTTGCGCAGACAGCTCCCCCTCGTTTAGGACGGTGCGGAGGATCAGTGGACCAAGCAAGTCATCCTCAGCTGTTTCCCAGAGGAGGGGATCTGTTCTGCAGCTTCGGTCTGGGATGAAATACGAGCTGCTGGGGCAGGGAGTGGACCCTCTCTACCTCTTCAGGTGCTGGCCTGGGGTCACAGCCCCCCTGAGCCTTTGTCCTGTGCTCCCTCCTGCTGTGTAATCATTCCCAGCAGCACGTCGGATCAGGCAAACCTGGTTTGCAGCTGACCTGCCCTGCCTGGGTGTCCTCCCACTCGCCTTGGGTCTGCTCCCCCCGGTGCTCAGCGCTGCCCTGCTGTCCAGTTGGGGGCAGGCAGCGAGCTCTTGCTCCTGGTCTCAGCATCAGAGCCAGCGGGAGCCCCTCTTGGATGTGCAGGGGGCGGGAGCATCTCTTCCCTCCCCTCACGCTCTCAGGGGGCTGTTTACAGGTAGGCAGGTATCCTGAGCTAGTCCAGCGCCCTCCCATGGCCAGCAAGGTCATTTTTGCATTTTTTCACTGACCATTTCCATACCAGCCAATTGTTCCCTTGCGATTTGAATTCAAACCTCGGCGTTACAGGAGAGGGCCTGATCCTGTCCAAGGGGAGACAGTCACCCCCCAACAGGGCCTTCCCAGCGATATCCTGGAGAACCCCAATGGGGAGCGGCAGTCCGACCCCTCCTCCATCTGCACAGGACTGGCCATAGGCAGGGTTTGAGGCTTCACCAGGGACTTCCCCAGGTCCCACAGGTCCCTCCGCATCGGGGCTGCTCATCAAGTCTCTCGTTCCGAGCCTTACCCCTGCCAGGCGGGTTTCCCCACTGACCCCCTGGGCAGCCCTCCTATTGTCTCTCCCTCCACCATCACCAGTCCATGCTGCTGGCTGCTTCCTCCTGCAGCTTTTCCACAGCCTCTTGCTCTCTCTCATGGTCCTCTCGCCTCTTTCGGCTCTGCTCCAATCCAGTCTTGTCCTCCGATCCCCTGATGGGGAAAACCAATCGTGAAGACCCTTGTCTGGTTGGGACCAGACTCTTCGGGGTGCTGCTGGCTGCTGCTTCAGCTGCTCCCAGTCCTTTGTGGCCCCATCTGGGTCAGGAATCTGTCCTCAGAGCGGTCCTCCTCCTCCAACT
The DNA here is from genome assembly GCF_003597395.2 of Chelonoidis abingdonii. Lineage (NCBI taxonomy): Eukaryota > Metazoa > Chordata > Testudines > Testudinidae > Chelonoidis > Chelonoidis abingdonii. The sequence goes on from NC_133782.1 coordinate 564,183, forward strand.
GCACATTAAACTGTGCCTTTGGTGAACTTCCCCATCCGTAACCCTCTCTTTGTGCACAGGATTCACAATGTCCTTCTTAAGGAGCTGGTGATAGGCCGTCACTCACCGTTCCCAAGTGCGCTCTGATCACAGGCCTGTGTGCTCTTGCTCCCCCATGGTTTCCAGAAGAACCCCTTGTTGCCAGCCCTTCTCGTGATCACCACCTCTTTGCCTGGTCGACGCTGCAGACTTCTTTGCCCCTGGGATGCTCCTGCAATTCCCCAGGGGAACCCTGCTACTGCAAAATCCTTCTCTCTCCCATGGTCAGCGGCAAGCTACCTTCCGCCCCTGAGACGCTCACTGCAGTCCTCAGGGGGACTGTTACCTCCAACAGTCCTTCTCCTGTCACACACTTCCAGAGGGTAACCGCTTGGCCCCTGAACCGTTCCTCTCTCAGCCTTCAGCACGCCTGGTCCTCATATCCTCCTTTGTTTTTTACTTGCCTCCCATTCCACTTACTGCAGAGCGCCATCCACGGGTGCAGCAGTATCTCCCACCGCTGCCACCCAGTTGTCACGGAGTCCCCGGGCGATGCTCTGGAACTGCTCCCCACAAAGCAGGTCAGGCACTTTGGGGAGCCTTCCTCTCCTTGGAGCAGACTGTCAGAGCAAGACTCACACGTCTTCACCTTCCTGGGTCTTTCTCCTTGGAGCCTTCAGCATCCCTTGCCCCTCCGTGTGCTTTCCCACATCGAGCCAACCAGGCGGGGTCCTGTGGAGCACAGTGGTTTCTGCACCCCCACTTTGCAGTCAGACGTGATTCTGCAGCAGCAGAACAGAGGTTTATTCGATGACAGGAACGAGTCTAAACAGAACTTGTAGATACAGTCGAACAGACCCCTCGGCCGGGTCATTTCTGGGGCAGTGAGCCAGATCCCTAGGTCTGCCCTTCACTCCTCATATCCCCAGCAAGCTCCAGTACAATCCCCCCCAGCCCCTCCTCTTGCTCAGCCCTTTTCCCGGGGCCAGGAGGTCACCTGATCCCTTTGTCTCCAACACTTTCAGCTGGCACCTTTGCAGAGGAGGGGCCCAGGCCATCAGTTGCTATAGGAGAGAGACAGAGTGCCCCGGCATTTAGGGGGCACTGGCCCTTGCTCATGCAGCAATCGACACACCTATATCCCACCACGCTAAGATACTTAAAGAACTGCGTAGGACACTGAGGCACAACAACCAGTGTTCAGAGCAAACATAAGAACAGTCCCAGTTCGTCCAGCTGTGTCTGGCTGTGCTTAATAGCATGGCTCCAGGCCTCCCTCCCTAACCCTGCCCTGGACAGCATTGCTCAACTTCTGGAGAGGCCCGTAATCTCCTGTGCCAGGTCAGGGAATTCGTGCTGGTTCACTGCTTACTCCCACAATTTGCACACGGCCACATGCACACTCATGCACGCTATAGAGGCACCTCTCACCACACATACGCAAAAACATTGCACGTGCAACACCACACGCACACATGCCAGCCGCTCCTTGACAGATCCTAGACCGTGTATTAAAATTTGCAGCCTGTCAGGCTGTTCTTATGAGCGCGAGCGGTAACACAGTGGACCATTGTGATGTCTTCCTAATTTAAACTCTTGTTGTCTCATCAACCACATGGCTATAGAACTAAATGGGAGATGATCTCTCTGCGCCAGGCATCTCTGTGTTGTTTTTCTGTGGCCAAGCCAGTAGCTTCTGTTTGCTTTAAACTGGTACTGCATAGTGCGAGCCCCAGTTACCTGCAGCCAGGGCATTGGACCCCGAGATGGGCCTGTAGCCGTCAGCCAGCACTTGAAGGGCCCTCCTCATCAGGGCTGGCCTAACCCCACCCCCGAAGTGTCTGTTCTAAAGCCTTGCTTGTATTCTCCTTCTCAGTATTGCAAAATAAGGAATATAAGGAAACAAGAAATAAGGAAACAGATCACGAGGCCAGACGTGTACCAGGAAAGCCTCCTATGCAAGACAAAAATGAAGATAGAAACAACGGACTCCACTGGTCCATCACAAACAGCCCCCAGCTAAAACCCCTCCAACGCATCAATCAGGATCTACAAACATCCTGGACAAATGATTCCCACACTTTCACAGGTCTGGGTGCAGGCCAGTCCTTGCCACAGACAACTCCACCTGGAAACATATTTCTTCACCGCAACTGCACACCGTACCATTAGTAACTTCTAGCTCAGGAACCACCATGCCAACCAAACCTCCGATGCAACTCTGCCCACATATCTACCACCAGCGATTACCATCACAGGACTAACGAGATTCAGGCCACACCATCACCGTGTTCATCACTGCAATCCCACCAATGTAATATATATTGGGCCCATGCGTATGCAAGCCAAATGCCCCTCTGCTTAATGTTTAAACCCCAATCGGGGGCCAAAAAAAAATCGGTGGGGGAAAAAAAAGGATGGCGGAACTGTCGGTCCAGAATAAAGGATAAATTGGACACACAAATCAAGATACTCAGGAATGGCAATATACAAAAAACCTGTAGGAGACCTTCGACCTCCCTGGCCACACTATAGCAAGACCTTAGGTGGCCATCCTGCAGCAAAAAAACTCAGAGACCAGACTTTCAAGAGAAAACTGCTGAGCTTCAGTTCATCTGCAAATTTTGACACCATCAGCTGAGGATTAAACAAGACTGTGAATGGTTGCCAACGTACAGTAACCAGTTTCTCCCCTTGCTGTTCACACCTCAGCTGCATAGAACAAGGGTCTCATCCTCCCTGATTGAACTAACCTCATTATCTCTAGTTGCTTGCTAGCAAATATACCTACCCCTGGGAAATTGCCCCAACTACATGCATCTGCATCTGACGAAGTGGGTATTCACCCACGAAAGCTCATGCTCCAAAACGTCTGTTAGTCTATAAGGTGCCACAGGATTCTCTGCTGCTTTTACAGATCCAGACTAACATGGCTACCCCTCTGATACTTGAGTATTGCAAAGGAGCCCCTCACCGTGTACTCAGCACCGTCTCCATCCAGAGGAAGCAAAGTCTCCTCCCCTCACTCAGGTACAACCACCACCATCCGTCGTTATCGTTTTATCATGGCAGCAGCCAGGACTGGAGCCCCGTCACGCCAGGCGCTGCACAGCGCTAGAGGGGCCCTATACCCAGGGCGGCCAGTTCGAACAGACAGGGCAGAGGCAGGTTGATCATTCACCCTGAGGTACAGGGTGGGAGATGAGGCCCAAAGAGATCCAGTGCCTGGCCCAAGCTCACAGTGGGGATGTGGTATAGCCAGGAATCCAGCCCAGGTCTCCTGCTACCAGGCTAGGATCTTAACCCTCACTGCCCTCACTGTGGGAGCAGCTTCCCCAAATCTCTGCAGAGGCGCCCTAAAATGTCCATTGGCTCTGACACCTGCGCAGCACTGCACAGGGGCTAGCAGGGGCAGGGGCCACTCCCTCGCTTGCCAGCCAGGGTCATGTCCTCATGTTCCTCTCTGCCAGTTGTACCCACCCATTGTCTTTGCGATTGTGAGCTGTCTGGGGCAGGGGCCGTCTTTGTGCTCAATGTCGCTAAAACACCAGGCACGATGGGTTCTTCTCCATAGCTGGACAGGGGCGACATATATGGCCTGGCAACCAGTATGGCGCATCAGTGTGACATGCTCTTGTCACCCTGCCCAGCCTCAGAGGCAGGGTGCTGCATGGTGGGGCACTGGCAGCATCTGTCCAGCCTTCTTTCAGCCCTGCCTCTCCAGCCCAGCATTACGCTGATCCCCGGGCTGGTCTGGGCAAACGATGCATGCAGCAAATTGGTAGAAGTATAGCAGTGGACATAACAGACAGCAACTGAGCACAGCAGAGTGGTGAGAGACTAGTGTACTGGGCATGCACATGCACTTGTGCACACACACTCGTGCCCACAGAGCACTCACAGATATGCACTCACTCAGAGGTGCACACTCATGCTCCAATATGCTCACACTCACAGATGCACACTCACACTCAGAGATGTGCACTCACACTCAGTTGCACACTCACAGTGACATGCACTCACACTCAGAGACGTGCACACACACACACTGTCACGCATTCACACAGAGATATGCACTCGCAGTCACAGACTTGCACTCACAGACACGCAGACATGCACTCAAACACAGAGACCCACTCGCTCACAACATGCACACGTGCACAGAAGAGAAAAGTAGTTGCCTTATTACAGATTAACTGTCATGCAGCAAAATAACCCAAACACTAACACAGCCATTTAAACCATATTTGCATATTTGTTTAATAAAAAAGTATGGCTGTTCAAAGCCTGATAATTAATTACCTGGCAAATTTTCTTTTAACTCTCTTCCCTCCCTTTTTATTACAGCCCAAGCTCTTTTCCTGCTTACTCAGCGAAACCTCTGCACTCCTGTATTAGGGTGAGCCGTGCAATGAATAAGTACTTATTAAACGTGCATTACAGCTACAGATGAGCAGAGTAATGGGGTGCAGCACAAAGCTGAAGTATTTATGCATGTACCTAGAGTCACTTTAGCTATTTATTTCCAGTGTGATAGCTGTCCGTGTGATTACGCAGAGGATTTACTGGGACTCCGGTCTGTTGGAGAGAACTTGGGTGTGCAGAAATGAGCCAGCGCCCATCTACATGTCTGAAAATTGGGTGCTCCTTCAAGGCTGCTTTCTAGAGCATCCTGCTGAGACAGCCTGGGTGGGGCCGGGGGAGCTAGGAACTCCTTATACACCATGCCCTAGATCAGTTGCTGATACAGCCAGCCCTCCAGAGCGCACTCCAAATGGCCACACATGGCACTAGACCCCAAAGGTGTCACACAGCAGCTCTGAGCAGTGACACTCCCAGACTCATTCTCCTGGGGAATCCAATAGACATGGCAGTGAGGATGCAACCCCCCCTCCACCCCTGCACATGCCTACACACACCTGTCTGGAGCTGGGCACGAACTGCTTTCTCTGCTTCATGGGAAATTCCCTGATTCCTGGGGAAAGTATTTTGGGTCGATTGACACATTTCATTTCAGCTGAGTCAAAACATTTCATTCTGATTTTGACCATTTAAAAATAAATTATCTATCTATCTATCTATCCCTATACACCCCCTGTCTGTCTGTCTATCTATTTATTTATCTATCTATCTATCTCCTGTGAGATGCAGCTCCTCATGTCTTACCCCCTGCCTCACTCTTGGAAACAGTGTCTTTAAATCACCTGCTGTCTGTGTTACACTGCAGCTCTGGGTGCACTTTAGCCATAATTTCCCTGCAGGGGGGCTCAGCAATTATTTAAGTAACTGATTAGTGCTGATTACATGCCCCCTGCCAGCCACAGAAGTGGAGTGAGGAGGAGGAAAGGTTCTGAGAGGACCCTTCCCCGCCTCCCTCTTTTAAAATTCGTTAGGCTTAAGTTCTGAGGAAGTTGTGTTTGTGACTGCCTGCCGCTCTCTGCATTTCTCTAAGCCCTGCCTGGGCCCTGGGCACCCCCCACCAAGCTGTGATTGGGAGAGTGCCAATGTCTCCATGTTCATGTGTGAGTATCTCAATGTGTGTGTATGTGACTCTGTGAGTGTATCAGTGTGTACGCATGCATCAGTGTATGTCTGTGTGTGCATCAGTGACTCTGAGTGAGTGTGCACTGGGTTTGAAAGAGGATGGATCTAGACTGTTCTTCTTCGAGTGCTTGCTCATATCCATTCTAGTAGGTGTGCGCGCACCGCGTGCACGTTCGTCGGATACTTTTTACCCTAGCAACACTAGGTGGGCCGGCTGGGCGCCCCCTGGAGTGGCGCCTTGGCGGCCCGCCTTGGCGGGCTATATATAGCCCTGCCGGCCAACGCTCCTCATTCCTTTTACTCCTGTCCGGTCTTGGAACTGTGAGCCTCAGCTTCTCTTTCTCCATCCTCCTGCTTCACTCGTTTCTCTAATGTTATAGTTAATCTTAAATCAATACGATTATAGATAGTTTGTTGTTCTACTGTTGTAAATAGTTTAGTAGTGAGGTAGCGCGTCCCCAGCGCGATCCGCTCCTGGGGCACAGCGGCCAACCCGGCGCGCCGTAAACGTGCGTCGCCGTGCCACAGATGCGATCCGCACCGATACCGTCTAGTGTCTGGGCGACTACCATGAAGACAGATTGTAAAATTTGCACGCGTTCAAGCCCCATACCGGGAAAGAGAAGGACGTCGCTTAACAGTTACTCATGAGGCAGACATCACCACCGTCCGCACCGCCACAGCCGGACAAAGCGCTTCTAGGCACTACCCTCGCCCACTAAAAAGACCTCACAGTCTCCGCGTCAACTCCTGTCGCACCGCTCCGGGCTCTCGAAAGCAGAAGCGTAAGCCTCTGCGCGCGCTACACCAGCCCCGCACAGAGCGTGCGTCAACAGACGCACCGGCACCGCTCATGCCGTGGCATAGACGGTCTGTCGCACACGTTGATTCCCCGGACACGCGAGTCCGGTCTATTGCTCCGCGCGTGCACGCGTTGAGCTCATTGTGCTCCTACCCCGGAGACTATTCTCAGCGCAGGAGACCTTATTCGAGTACTGAGCCCGACCGCCTCGACCCCGGCACACCCGGTGGGTCACAATCTCTAGGCAAGCAGCTCTGTGAGACCTTCTTCACCGCACCGTGGGACTTCGTTCCAGATCGGGTTCGCAGAATCTCTCGGTCTCACCATCGCCGATCGCGTACGCTCGCCAGTCCGGTACCGTTCCCTTCCGGAAGTATGACGACTGCGGTAGCTGCTCACTGTCGATCGCGTCGCGCTTACCCGCGCCGTTTCGATTCGGGCCGTTCCGACGCACGTCAACGGAGCCGTCACCGGCATGGCGAGCGTCCCTGGCACGATACCTCCGGCACCGAGGTTCGACGATTCGGCAGCGGCTCCCGCACCGTGTCCGGACACTTTAACCGTCACAGTTAGTATCCGGTCGAAGTCCAACCGGCGGGACTCCACTACCGTTCCCCACCAGTGCACGTGAACCACTGACGTAGAGACTCGTCTCCCACTGCTCGCTCACCGTGGCAACCGCCGAGCCATGCCGTTCTCCCATGGCGACTCGGCGTTCTTATGGGATTCGATGCTCAAGGCCCTCAGCAGTGGCCCTTTGGACTCCGGGCATGACATCAGCAGCCGGCCACACAGCCTCCGCTCCTCCGTTGCTCTGACGTAGGCACCGATGTCCACGGTGAGCAGACACCTCGGAACTATATAACAGCACACCCACCCCTGATCAAGCCGCAGATGCCCCACGGACACAGAGTCCCTTCAAGACCTTTGGTCCGGTGGAGTCTCGTCCTCTTCTTCCGCGGACGAGGCTGTGGCGGGGACATCCCATAGGTCCATCGCTCTATCGACCTCAGGGCGCACACACCTGACGCGGCTTGCCTGAACGATAAACTGCCAGTGGATGAGTCCCCGAGGGGACGACTGGGTCACTTATCTCTCCAGCGAGGCCCACCGCTACCGTCCTTATTTCGTCCATCTCAGCGCAGAGCATCACGATCTGCAGACCCCGGGTCGTTGCCCGGCAAAGGGTTGGAGCGCAAAACATGGCCCTCTCCAGGGCGCAGTACCTGTATGTCATCCTCGCCTCTGCTCGTTGGTGTGCAGTCAGTCAACGAGCAGAGAGCGGACGGTCCAAGCCGTGCACCAGTCTAGAGAGGCAAGCAATGACTCCTGGGCAGGAGATTACGTCTGCTGGGGCTCCACGTCGCAATCGCCAATCAACAGCGTTATGACCATTACAGTTTTACACTTGAGCGTAGAATCTGACCTCTCCCAGGATCTCGCAAAGAGTCTCGGCTCAGCAGAGGATAAATAGGGGCGCACCTCCCTTCAGCCTCTATGATGCGGCAGACTGGCGCATAGAACTCGCTCAGGCGGTCGGCTTGAGGCATTTCATGGCTGGCAACTTTCCGGGTACCGCCGATGGTTCCAATACATATACAGGACTCCTTTGACGCAGGGTCTCTTCTCTCAAAAGACCGACCTCACTCCAAAAGTCTAAAGACAATCGCGTTCATAAGCGCTGCTGGGATCACTGCGCAGAGCATAAGACCCTTCTCCACAGCCCAACGGTTTGACCCCCACCTCGCCGAGACAAGACTTCTCAGGCGCAGAGGCAGACCTATCTGTAGAGCCAGTCTGGCCTCAAGGGCAACGCTAGTCACGCCAAACACCTGCGTGGACCCGAACCAGCTCTTGAAGTGTGCGCGCGAGAGCACGTACCGATCTTTCTCCAGATCACCCAGTTTCCAACCGCCTCGCCGATTTCTTCCTTTGCTGTCCAGCTATACATCAGACCGCGGGGTCTCAGCACGGTGGAAGGTGGCTACCGCTCAGTTTCTTTCGACCCGCCATTCCACCCCCTCTCTGTCCCTTTCAAGGACCCTCTCACGAGCCCTTCCCTACAGGAAGTCAAAAGCTTCGATTAGGAGCATATAGATGGTCAGAGCATAGAGAGGCACGAGTACATCTATCTCAGGTACTTCTGCATTCCAAGGCGAAAGCGCTTCGTCCCATCTGACTCGAGCTTGAACAAGTATTCAGGAAGCTCAAGTTCCGATGGTAGGCCTGGGAAACATCCATTCTTCTCGCATCCGGATTGGAGCTCTCGACATGAGTGACCATATGTCATATACGAGATTCTACCAACGCACGGATTTCTTCGTTGTCATAGAACTGGCCGCGAGTGCGTTTTCACTATCCAGGTTCGGGCAGTTTGCCCTTCGCGCTCCTCCTCGCCCTCGAGTTTTACACAAGTGTCTATGCGATGTCGGCTACGCCGTCCGTCGTCACATCCATGTTTTTTCCACTCGAAGACTGCTGATTCGAGGACTTCGGAGTCCAAGTAGCCGGCATTAGGTCATCACGAGATTTTCTCGCTCGGATGATCATATCCGAGAAATCATCCTTCCAACACAGGAAATAGATTCATAGGCAACGTGCTGGCTCGAATCGAGCAACAGCACTTGCTCCTCAAGTTCAGGCAGGATAGTTCTCTCGTTCAGGTCATGCCTCCCCACTACACTGCCTCATCGCCTCGGCCTCCTTGTGTCAATGGCTGCATGCACCTTGTCACGAAGCACGCGATGGCTCCGCATGGCCCTCTACACTCCTGGCTGCTGTCATCTTTCGCCCACAAGAGGATGCCTGGCACAGGTAGTCAACGTCTCAAGGCTGGCTCCTCAGCTGGTGGCTGACCGCGCCCTAGGTGTGCCCGGTCGACCCGTTCATCTCGACTCAACCCTGCGCTATCCTCGAACGACGGATGCTCGCTCTGGATGGGCGTGCACCTGGCCTACTTGGCAGACAGACTTTCGGTCCTTACCAGAGCTCCAATCACATAATTGTCCGGAGCTCAGGCGGTCGCTTGCAGCCAGGATTCGCGGCAGTACAGCGCGTATGTGTTTGCCATTTTCCGACAACACGACGCCTTGTCGTTATAACAACAAGGCAGACCTTTCCCCCTTTGCCTAAGGCTCTGAACTTGGGACTTGTAATACCCAGCGATTGACTAATCCTCTTCCTCCCAGGGGTCCGAATACTTCTAGCGGCCGATTTGACAGATCGTTCTAACCGAAGCGTCCATCGTCAGACGTCCTGTTTTCTTCTTCCGGGGTGGCTTTTCCCCAGATGACCTGGCGCTCCAAGACAACGAAGCGATTTCTCCTACGCCTGCTCCCCGGCTCCTCTTCGGACCCTTTCTCATTCCTTTGTAAGGCTCCTGATATGTGTCTTCTCCGCCTTCACGTTCGTTCCATCAGGTCATCTGTTCACTCGCAACAAGGCCGGATATCTCGATCGCTCCGCTTCGTGTCCGATCTCCTATGATCCCTATATCTTGTACTTTGTACACCCACTATAGCTGTCGTCATCCATGACGTCCCGCGGCCTCCAAATCACACCTCTCTCACCCATCCTTTATTAACAGGACTCGTGCACTGGTCTCATCTGTCACAGACCTCCCGCCTACACCTGACAGCAGGTCTCCGTCTTGACGAGTTAGCACGGTCTCAGCTCGCTGTCAAAAGTCTTTATGTAGCAGACCCTCTATGCGCCCAATCATTCCGCGATCTAGAGAACGGATTCTCTTCTGGTGTGACGCAGCCCATGTTCCCCGACTCCTTTCCAGTCTCTTAGTCTTGTGAACTACTGCTCCTATCAAGGCCGGCCTACCCTCTCTTCACATTAGCCATCTAGCGCAATCTCACCTTCCTCTGGTAGAGTTCTCTGGATTCCCACTTATTCACACCTCATCGTTTCCGTCCTTAAAGGAGGGAGAGACTTACCCTCGTTAAGCCTTCCATTCCCTACGTGGATGAAACCTTGTACTCTTAGACTCACTGTCCCCTGTTGAGCCGCTGCAGACCTACCCGCAAGCTAAAGCCCTCGCTGGGATGATTTGGTTGCGGTTGGTCCTGCTTTGAGCAGGGGATTGGACTAGATGACCTCATGAGGTCCCTTCCAACCCTGAGAGTCTATGTTTCTTCTTCGAATGCTTGCTCACATCGATTCCAATTAGGTGTGCACGCACCGCGTGCACGTTCATCGGAAGATTTTTACCCTAGCAACACTCGGTGGGTCGGCCGGGTCGCCCCCTGGAGTGGCGCCTTTATGGCGCTGGATATATACCCCTGCTGACCCAACGGCCCTTCAGTTCCTTCTTACCGCCCGTGACGGTTGTTGGAACTCTGGAGCGCGGCTTTGCTGGTCTCTACATCCCTAGCTACTCATAGTTTTGTGCTGTTTATTGTGTATGTAGTTCGAGTTTTTGTGTTTATACTTAGTATTAGTACTTAGTTGGATAGTTAGTGTACATAGTTGAAAGGGGGATCGGGGATTAGCCCCTTTCCTCCGCCCCGGTGCAGGCTCATGCCCAAGGCACCGGGATTCAAACCGTGCTCAGCATGCCAGAAGCCGATCCAATAGGGGATCCCCACAACTCCTGCCTCAAGTACCTAGGGGAATCCCACCATGCTGATAAGTGCCGCATCTGCAAGTTGTTTAAACCAAGGACGAAGAAGAAGCGGGACTTTCGATTGAAACAGCTCCTCATGGAGTCCGCACTTAGTCCTGCAGTGTCGGCACTAAGTGCCCAACAGACTGCCTCGGTAAGGAGTGCCCCTTCGGCCCCAGACCGCTCCGGTACTGAGAAGGAGTCCCAGCACCGACCCTTACCGGCACTGACATCTGCTCGGCACCGCTCCCTGTCCCTGAGACCCGGGAAGCAACATCGTGCTCCAACTTTAGCTCCACGGGAGTGCTCTTCCAAGGCGGTTTGTCCGGCACCGTCATCTGCCGTGGCACCATCGTCTGTGGCACCGCAGATTGCGGCTCCGCCAAGCGCGGCACTGTCGATTTCGGACCCACAAGGGCCGTTGAGTCCGGTGCCTGACAGCTCGCTGGCTCACACTGTGGTTGAGCTTGCCCTCCCTTATACACCGGAGACTTTCTCTACGGCAAGGAAGCTCATGGCAATGATGGAGTCAACACGTCCTCAACCCCCGGCACTGCCGGTGTGGGTCATACAATCCATTGGCAAGCCGGTCCTGGTAAGGTCTCCTTCCATTGGTCCACCAGAGAGACGTCGTTCAAGATCCCAGTCTCGCAGACGCTCTCGATCGCACTGTTCCCACTCCCGGCACCGCTCGCAGTCCCGGCACCGTTCTCCATCGCGGTACCGGTCGCACTTGCAGCACCGTTCAACATCTCGTTTGCCAGACAGATACTCCTGGTACTGATCTGACTCACGGCACCAATCTCAGCACTGTGTATCCCACAGTCGCTCCAGACGAAGGGACTCGAGATCTCGGTCAACCTCCTGGCACCGATACGGTAGAAGCTCCCGGTCTCGCTCGCGGTACTGCTATAGCTCCCGGTACCACTCCCCGGTACCGCCCCGGGCTCAAGCATCGAGAGCAGTGGTGCCCTTTCAGGGCCTGTTGGCACCGCCATGGCCTTCCAGACACACATCGGTGTCATCGCAGGCTGGTAGCGCATCCTATCATCAGAAGCGTGACTCTGACGTCTCCAGCCATATATTCCCAGAGAGACAGAGCCACGAGCAAGGGCCTCATCACTGGTCCTTCTGGACACCGTGGGCATACCACCAAAGCCAAGGTGCACCATCAGTGACTCAACGGTTGGCCCCAGAACACTGGGTACCAGAGGCAACAGTAAGCTGCCCCCACCCCCCACAGGCACGGATGAGGCTCCAATACCATCTGCAGTCGCCGAGGTTCCACCAGAGGCAGATGACACCCCTCAAGTACAAAAGCCACCACAGGACCCTTTGGTCCTGGGCCTCTCCTCCTCCTCCTCACCTGATGAGGCGGTGGCGGGGACATCCTCCTCAGGCCCTCCACCAATTGACCTCAGGGTCCATCAAGACCTTTTGAGGCGAGTGGCTCAGAATATGAACTTGCAGGTGGAGGAGGTCCCTGAAATAGAGGACCCGGTCGTGGACATCCTATTGGCTGATGCACCTACTAGAGTCGCTCTTCCGTTCATCCACACCATACAGGCTAATGCGGACACCATTTGGCAATCCCCAGCCTCGATTCCACCTACAGCAAGGGAAGTAGAGAGAAAATATATGGTCCCCTCAAAGGGGTATGAATATCTCTACAGTCACCCACCTCCTTCCTCTCTAGTTGTCCAACTGGTGAACGAAAGGGAGTGTCATGGCCAGCAAGCCCCGGCTCCTAAGTCAAAGGAGGCTAGGCGCATGGACCTCCTAGGTCACAAAATATACTCGGCCGGGGGCCTCCAACTTAGGGTGGTGAACCAACAAGCCCTCCTAAGTAGGTATAACTTTAACATTTGGGTGTCCTTGGGGAAGTTTACGGAGCTTCTTCCCCAGGAGTCCCGTCAAGAATTCACGGCCATACTTGAGGAGGGTAAAAAGGTAGCGAGAACGTCCCTCCAGGCCTCTCTGGATGCAGCAGACTCTGCAGCCAGAACTCCGGCGCCAGGAGTGACGATGAGGCATATCTCCTGGCTCCAGGATTTACCCTTCGAAGGCCAGGGCCTTTTCTCAGACAAGACTGACCCCAGGTTGCAAAGTCTGAAGGACAATCGCGTTATAGTGCGCTCACTGGGTATGCACGCACCAGTGACCCAACGCAAGACCTTCTGGCCCCAGCAACACCATCCTTATGCCCAGCCTAGGCCGCATCAGGACGTTACCAGAATGCGTGGCAGGGGGAATCATCGGAGACAGTCTGGCCCTCAAGGAGCTCAAAATCAGGCGCCCCCTAAACCACCAGCAGGGCCCAAGCAAAACTTTTGATGGGACACCTGAGGACGGCCCACCAGTTAGCCTACCGGATCCTTCTCCTCCCTTTTTCAACCACCTCTCCCAATTCCTCTCTGCCTGGTCCCAGCTAACTTCAGATCGTTGGGTCCTGCGCACGGTGGAAGTGGGATACCACCTCCAGTTTGCTTCAACCCCGCCTTCCCACCCTCCCTACTTGTCCCTCGTCAGGGATCCCTCTCACGAGCAATTCCTCTTACAAGAGGTCCAATCGCTCCTAGCCATGGGAGCCATAGAGGAAGTGCCAAAGGACATGAGAGGCAAGGGGTTTTATTCCCGCTACTTCTTAATCCCCAAGGCAAAAGGAGGTCTACTACCGATCCTAGACCTGCGAGAACTCAACAAATTCATGATAAAGCTGAAGTTCTGCATGGTATGTCTGGAGACCATTATTCCATCCCTGGATCCGGGAGACTGGACGCATATTTCCACATCGCAATTCATCCACCACACAGACGGTACTTCCGTTTTGTGGTCAACCGCCAACACTTTCAGTTCACTGTACTTCCGTTTGGCCTTTCTACAGTTCCGCGTGTCTTCACAAAATGCATGGCTGTAGTCGCCGCCTCCCTCCGGCATCATCGAGTACACGTCTACCCATATCTCGACAATTGGCTCATTCGAGGGACTTCCCAGTTGCAAGTATCACAGCACCTGCGCATCGTCAGAGACCTCTTTGGGAGCCTAGGCCTCATGATCAACACAGGAAAGTCTACTCTCACGCCCACGCAGAGAATAGAGTTCAATGGAGCGGTTCTGGACTCCAATCTGGCCAGAACCTGCCTTCCGCTGTCGTGTTTTCAGGCAATGGCTTCAATAATCCGAAGTCTTCAAACCTTCCTGATAACGTCGGTGCGCACCTGCCTCAGCCTAGTAGGTCACATGGCCTCCTGCACCTTCGTGACCAAGCACGCCAGGCTACACCTCCGTCCCTTCCAAGCCTGGCTTGCTTCAATATACCAACCACACAGGCACAGCCTGGACTCGGTGCTCACTATCCCCAGGAAGGTTCTGGGCCCCCTAATCTGGTGGCTAGACCCCACTCTAGTCTGTGCAGGGATGCCATTCCACCCACCACAACCCTCGATGGCCCTAACCACGGACACGTCATCTCTGGGTTGGGGTGCCCACCTCGGGGGCCTTCGCACTCAAGGCCTCTGGTCGCCCCAAGAACTGGCCTTACACATCAATGTATGGGAACTGAGAGCAGTCCATCTAGCATGCCAGGTGTTTCGAGACCATCTCCAAGGCCGTTGTGTATCAGTGTTCACGGACAACGCAACGGCCATGTTTTACATAAACAAGCAGGGCGGAGCACGCTCCTCCCTCCTTTGCGAAGAAGCCGTCCACCTTTGGAACTTTTGCATAGCCCACTCGATCGAATTGGTAGCGTCTTTTCTCCCAGGAGTCCAGAACACTCTGGCGGATCACCTCAGCAGGTCCTTCCTGTCTCACGAGTGGTCAATTCGCCCAGACGTCCTCCATTCTGTTTTCCAGAAGTGGGCTTTCCCCACATAGACCTCATTGCCTCCCGAGAGAACAGGAAATGCCAGGTGTTCTGCTCCTTCCAGGGACACTCCCTGTGCTCTCTCTCAGACGCATTCCTCATCCCGTGGAAGAGGCACCTACTTTATGCCTTCCCTCCGTTTCCACTCGTCCACAGAGTCCTAGTCAAGCTCCGCAGGGACAGCGCCCACCTGATCCTGATTGCTCCGGCGTGGCCGAGGCAGCACTGGTACACCACATTGGTCAGCCTCTCGGTGGCAGACCCGATTCCCCTGCCACTCTGGCCGAACCTCATAACACAGGACTTCGGCAGGCTTCACCATCCGGACCTGCAGTCCCTTCATCTCACAGCATGGTTGCTGCGTGGTTGAGCCAGTCTGAGTTGCATTGCTCTGTCTCAGTCCAACAGGTGCTCTTGGGCAGTAGGAAGCCTTCCACTAGGATGACATATCTCGCCAAGTGGGAGCGTTTCTCCTGTTGGTGCGCTCAGCGTAACTTAGTCCCCAGATAGGTGTCCGTTCCCACTGTCCTGGACTACCTCTGGTCCCTAAAAGAGCAGGGCCTAGTGGTCTCTTCCATAAAGGTGCATCTGGCAGCCATTTCCGCCTTCCACTCAGGGGAAAATGACCGATCAATCTTCTCTCACCCTATAGTTTCAAGGTTCCTCAAGGGATTGGAACATTTGTATCCTCAAGTTAGACGCCCGACACCTACCTGGGATCTAAACCTGGTGCTAGCCAAGCTTATGGGTGCTCTCTTCGAACCACTGGCTACCTGCTCGCTGCTGTACCTTTCCTTCTTCGTCGCTATTACTTCGGCGAGATGAGTATCTGAGCTTCGGGCTTTGACAGCAGCCCCCCCGTACACGGTATTCCATAAGGACAAGGTACAGCTGTGACCACGCCCCTCTTTCCTCCCTAAGGTGGTGTCCGCCTTTCATGTCAATCAAGACATCTTCCTCCCAGTCTTCTTCCCGAAGCCGCACCCATCGCGTCGGGAACAGCAGCTACACACCCTGGACGTACGCAGGGCTCTCGCCTTTTATATCGAGAGAACCAAACCCGTCCAAAGGTCACCTCAGCTCTTTGTAGCTGTCGCAGACCGGATGAAAGGCCTACCGGTCTCTTCCCAACGAATTTCATCTTGGGTGACATCCTGCATCCGCACATGCTATGAATTGGCTCACATTCTGGCTAGCCACCTCACCACCCATTCTACTCGGGCACAAGCTTCATCTGCCGCCTTCCTGGCCCACGTCCCTATCCAGGAAATATGTCAGGCAGCTACCTGGTCATCAGTTCACACCTTTGCCGCACATTACGCATTGGTTCAACAGTCCAGAGACGATGCAGCATTTGGCTCAGCAGCTTTGCATTCTGCAACATCTCGCTCCGACCCCACTGCCTAGGTAAGGCTTGGGAATCACCTAACTGGAATGGATATGAGCAAGCACTCGAAGAAGAAAAGACGGTTACTCACCTTTGTAACTGTTGTTCTTCGAGATGTGTTGCTCATATCCATTCCACACCCGCCCTCCTTCCCCACTGTCGGAGTAGCCGGCAAGAAGGAACTGAGGAGCGGTTGGGTCGGCAGGGGTATATATCAGGCACCATAGTGGCGCCACTCCAGGGGGCGACCTGCCGGCCCACCGAGTGTTGCTAGGGTAAAAGTTTCTCCGACGAACGTGCACGCGGCGCGCGCACACCTAACTGGAATGGATATGAGCAAGCACTCGAAGAAGAAAAGATGGTTACTCACCTTTGTAACTGTTGTTCTTCGAGATGTGTTGCTCATATCCATTCCACCCCCACCCTCCTTCCCCTCTGTCGGAGTAGCCGGCAAGAAGGAACTGAGGGGGGGGTTGGGTCGGCAGGGGTATATATCCGGCGCCATGGCGGTGCCGCTCCAGGCGGCGCCCAGCTGGCCCACCGAGTGTTGCTGGGGTAAAGATCTTCCGACAAACGTGCACGCACGCATGCCTAATTGGAATGGATATGAGCAACACATCTCGAAGAACAACAGTTACAAAGGTGAGTAACCGTCTTTTCTATGCATCAGTGTGTGTGCGCATCAGTATGTGTGTCTCTGTGAGTAAGTTTGTGTGTGTGCACCTGTGCGGGAGTGGCGCTTGTCCCTGCTTCAGTGGCTTGACTACATTTTCAGAAACAGGAAACCAGGAACTAGGTATCTGAATTGCACCTACAAACTCTGCATGTACAACCAGGGCTGGCAAGTGCATAGGTGAGCAGTTACGTATGGGCATTTGCTCACACAGCTCCCTGCTTTGGAGCCACTCAGGCTGTTCCATTTATCTCTGCACTGGTTTGCCTAGAGGTGGCTAGTATCAGCCTGGCTTGGCCCAGCCCCTTTCCTCCCCTGGCCACAGACACGCATGCTGCCTGCTGGGATTCTCCAGGCATTTGGGATGCGCAGAGCTGGGGCAGATGAGACCTGCTCCCATCAGAAGGGCAGGGCAGCATGCAATAGATGCACTGGGACCACCATGGTGCTGCTAGGGGTGGGGGCTGCACGACAGTCCTTGCCCTTGGAGCAGGGATCTCAGTCCATGCAGACCCAGGAGGGCAGGGAGAGGTGTGAGCGCAGGCTGTTCTCTCTGGGCGTAGCCTGTGCATCAGCCTCTCTCTAGAGCAGGGTTCTCTTTAAGCCAGATTCCTCCTTGTGTCCAATGCCCCTTGGCATTCTGTCCTGTGGGAATACAGGCCGGCCCGGGAGCTGGAAAACGACTTGGGCTGGCAGTGTTTAATAGTGCTGAGGACATGCTGCTCCTGCAGTGTCAGCATGCTGGAGGGACAGGGAGTTGTCTGGGAGCCAGCCCTGTCCCCTTCTCTAGTGTGTTCTCCTTTGAATTAAAATGAGAATGGTCATTTCCTTCACTTTGTGCTCGCCAGTGCCTTTTCCGGATCAGCGTCATGTTCCCGGCGGGAGGCTCATGCCCCAGG
Organism: Chelonoidis abingdonii; assembly: GCF_003597395.2. Lineage (NCBI taxonomy): Eukaryota > Metazoa > Chordata > Testudines > Testudinidae > Chelonoidis > Chelonoidis abingdonii. The sequence goes on from NC_133782.1 coordinate 581,983, forward strand.
CTCTCCAGGAGCCAAGTTCCCCACGCTGGGCTCCATTTGTGCAAGTTTCTCTTTAATCAGGAGATGAGCAAAGGAGGAGCAAGGAGGCAACTGAGCCACATGGAGAGGAGCACCTGAGTCCAGCCCTTGTCTGCTGGGTCTGCCCAGCTCATCAGAACCTGAGTATCCATTAACCCCTTCCATTCTGGGGCAGGGAACATTTTTCTCTAGTGAAATGGAAACCGATGTAAATACACCAGAGTCCCTTCCCAAGTCACAGCAGAGGACCTCTCACATTCCTGGCTGAGCTTGCTGCATCTGTGTCTGCTCTGGTTGCAGGCTCCCGTCTCCAGTCTGGGGCGTATGGGCTGAGGCCAGTGCTTGGTGCAATGAGTGCTCGGCTAAAGTCGTTTGGGACGGTTTGCTCGTGTGACAGTTGGGCTGCCAGGATTTGACGTGCCATGTCAGCTTTGGACTCTGCTGAACAGGTCCCAAACTGGCCAGGGAATATGTACGGCCAGCCTCTCTACACATGGGGTCCGTCTGCACGACGACCTGCTTTGGCAATGCGGCCTCCCCCCAGTCATGTGCCTGAGAGGTGTCACCTAACCTGCCTTCATGGTGGCGTTGGGCAGCCAGGCCTGTCACTCTACTGATGAAGTGGCCATCAGGTGCTTGGCAAGCCCTGCACGTGCTAGCAGTAGGGCTTGGATGGGTTAGACTGTCTGCTGCTGGCACATCTTCTGGCACTGCCCCTCTGGGCCCGGATCTCCCTCACTGCCCTTTATTTGCACTGGCTCCTGGAAGGACTTTTCGTGGGTGGTTGCTGTATTTCCCAGAGTCTCCCCGCCCCAGCAGCCCCCTCACACACACGTGGGGGCTAGGAAACAATTCTCTCTGGCTTTCCCCCAGACGGACGAGTGGCTTTAAAGCACAGAGGATCAGGGTGAGAGGCTGCTTCTGCGGGAGCCTGTTAGCAAAGGGACAGTCATGAATGCTGCCTCTGCCTGGAGTTTACATTAGTCAAGATGGGCTGGAGGACTGAGCTGTGAGTCCAGACGAGGGATTTCTCTTCTGGCCAAAAAAACAAGTGAAAGGACCCCAGTTCTCAGTCGAACAGGAGGGAACACAGCTCAGCAATTACAGCACAATTAGCTCAAGCAGCAGTCTGACTGGAAATTGCAGATCTGTGCCAGATACTCAGGTAGTGTGAACTTCAGGTGTGAACCGATAGAGGGACTATGGCCAGGTCTACACTACGAGATTAAATCGATTTTAGATACGCAATTTCAGCTACGAGAATAGTGTAGCTGAAATCGAATATCTAAAATCGATTTACTCACCCGTTTTCACCGCGCGGAATCGATCCGCGCGGCTCGCTGTGTCGAATCCGGAAGTCCGGTCGTCTAGCTGGCCTATGCTGCCAGAACAGACCCTCCAGGCTCCCTCCCGTCCTAACCTGCTTCGCCGAGAAAGGGGAAGCCCCAGCCCGCTGGGCACAGGGGACAGCCTCTGCCAGCACCATCTGCCGCCATCTCCAGGCAGAGCCCCGTTGCCACCAGTGTCAAGTCTGGACACAGAGCAAGGAGCGACTGTGGCCTCTGGATTCTGCCAACTCCCGTGTAGCACCTGCGAGTTGCTGACTGTCGAAGAGCAAGGGATGGCTGCGATGGTCTCTGCAGGCAAAGGCGCCCCACAGCAAATAAGCACATGGGGCAGCCCCGGTGTTTGTCGCCCTGGACCAGGACCCTGGGCCTTTCTCAGGGAGAGCTCTGCCGGGGGCGATGCAGGAGCCGCTCAGCACCCCAGGTACAGTTCTGCAGCTCCTCACAGCACAGATTTACCAGCGGCCTCCGTGTTCTTTGTGTCTCCAGGACTCCCCACCAGCCGGGAATCCCTCCACCAGCCAGCACTCCTGTCCCACCCTGCACAGCCAGGACTCCCCACCGGCCAGGAGCTCCCCCCCACCAGCCAGTGCTCCTGCCCCGCTCCCCACAACACGCCCTGCTGGGAGAAGCTGGGGCTGGAGTAGCTGGACGCCCACCCCCACACCAGCCAGCACTCCTGCCCCGCTCCTTACAGCGATTTCAGATGGGAGAGGCTGGGGCTGTATTTTTTATTCTATTCTCAGGACTTGCTGGCGCAAGACGAGTCCTTCTTACCTCATCTGCTGCAGCCTCCCTGCGCTCTCACCCTAAACCGCCAGGGAGCAGAGGGGTCTGTGGGTCTGCAGAGTGCGGCTGTCCCATGGGCCCAGAGAGTGGGGATGGATCCACTGGGAAAGAGCCCCTGCCCCACCCAATTAACAGTGGAGAGAAGCTGGGACCCAGTGGGCATGCAGCAGACGTCTCCTGGGTGAGCAAGCACCACTCCTTCCAGTCCATTTAGGAAGCAAGTGAATCAAAGTGACAGCGATGTCCCAGATGGTTGGTGCGGCAGCAGAGCTGGGACTGCGGCTCTGATGCTCAGGGGAGCCTGGTGGCTGGAGACACCATGGAAGTTGCATTGTGATCGGAGCAGCACAAATTCAGCAGCTCTTTTCTGCCAGACAGACGAGAATCTCTGTGGGTCACCAGGGCTCCACGCACTGCCTGGGCGTCCCTGACCAGCTTTGGGGGCCAGACCCTGCTGCTACTTGTGGTGTCTCTGATCCACGAGGGGCAGATAGCCCAGACCTGGCCTTCCCCTTCTTGCTGCTCCCTGTTCAGCCTCAGCACTCGGAGCTGGGCCTGCCCATTCGCCCCTCTTCCAATGGCGCAGTTGGCTCGCCCCTAGGTCCCGAACATCCCTTCGTGCAGCTGGGGCAGGTTATCAGGAAAGAGTCCGGCCTGAATCCCCATCTTCAGACTGCCTTGGAGCCCAGAGAAACCGTCCCCCTGGCCTCACGGTTGGCCCTGAGCCCCACCTGTGTTGGGACATGGGTGAGAGCCCTGTCCTGGGAACACCCTTCCCCCTGTGTGGAAAGCGTCTCTGTGCATTGCACCCGGTGCCCAGAGAGCTCCTCCCGGCCAGCTGAGATGCAGCTGAGAGTCATTGCCAGGCAAGCTGGGACAGACACCTCACAGATCTCTGTGAAGGTGGGCTGACCCTCATAGGAGAGCAATGCTAAGAAGGCCGGGGGCTGCAGAGGGCTGCAGCGCCCTGTCAGGCTGCTGATGCTGATTTCTTTCATCTTGGAGCTACTGGCCGAGCTGGAAATGCCAGGAAGTGCTGCGGGCTAACCAGGAAGAGTGGCAGATGGTCAATGATGGATTTGTCGCTTTGGATTCAGAGCAGTTTTAAATATTCAGCAGAATCCGAGGTGACAGCTCATGGCAGCAGGCAACATTCTCTGCACGTTTCGCTGCAGGATCTCGGTCTCAAGGGGGCAAGGAGAGCTCAGCAGAGACCTTTAGACGTCACGGTGGGATTAAATGAGGTGGTGCCACCATGGGAGCCTGGCGGCAACGAGCCGTGGCCAGGCCTCACGCTCCTGATTCTGTGCCACTTTCCCCACTGTACTGTCAGTGCGTTGCAGAAGCCCAGCCTGCCAAGAGCTCCCCGCTGGTACAGGTCCCGCACAGGGGTGTGGCATAGCGTTGACTGGGGCAGCCTTTCCCAGCCTCAGCACCATGCGAGGAATCCCACTGGCTCACATGCTCGCAGCGCATATGCTGCCAGGTGCACGGTCCCCGTGTGGGGCAGCTTGGGCAGTCAGGACCAGAATGACGCTCATTGATGAAACCATGGAAACGTGCATGGCACTGCCGTTGCCTCCTGCCCACATCCTGTTCATTCAGCAGGTGACTCTCTAGTCCCTGTCAGGGGGCATCCCAGAGAGCACAGCTCCCATGGCACCCTGTTGCCTGGCTTGCCGTCCTCTGCCTGAACACATGCCCCAGCCCAGCAAAGCAAGTGAGAGTGAAATCACATCCTCTCTTGTGGGGTGTTTTGCAAATTGTGATGAACTAGGAAGGTTCTTAATGTTTTCTCTGAATACTGTGTTGGTGCCTCAGTGTCCCCTAGGCAATTCTTAAGTATCTAGGTGCTGGGATAAGGGTTTCTTAAGTATCTGGCAGAGCAAAGGGCCAGTGCTCCTAAATGCCTGGCACTCTGTCTCCTAGCAACTGATGGCCTGGGCCCCTCCTCTGCAAAGGTGCCAACTGAAGGTGTTGGAGACAAAGAGATCAGGTGACCTCCTGGCCCGGGAAAGGGGCTGAGCAGAGAGGAGGGGCTGGAGGGGGTTGTTAGTCTGGAGCTGGCTGGGGACGAGGAGTGGAGTGCAGACATGGGGGTCTGGCTCACTGCCCCCCAGAATGGACCTGGCCGAGGGGTCCGGTTCGCAGTACCTACAAGCTCTGTTTTAGACCCTGTTCCTGTCATCGAATAAACCTCTGTTTTACAGGCTGGCTGAGAGTCAACGTCTGACTGCAAAGTGGGGGTGCAGGACCCAGTGGCTTCCCCAGGACCCCACTGGGGCGGGCTCGCTGTGGGAAGCGCACGGAGGGGCAGAGGATGCTGGATGCTCCAAGGAGAGACCCAAGAGGTGAAGACGTGTGAGCGTCTTGCCCTGAAGACAGTCTGCTCCAAGGGAGAGGAGGCTCCCCAAAGTCCTGACTGGCTTTGTGGAGAGCTGTTCCAGAGCATCGCCCGGTGACTCCGTGACACAAATGTTCCAGGACACAGTGCCAGGCCAGGAGACCAAATTGGGAGGAGGGCCAAGTGCCAGTGCAGCCAGAGGACTAGCCCCAAGGGGCCTGGAGAGCTCAGAAACAGGCACTGCAGACACCTATCCTGCCATGCAGGCGTGCAGTCTAGAGCAGAGGCGGCTGGGGCAGCCTGAGGCCTGGCAGCAGGTGCAGAGGAGAGTCAGTTTGCACTGCAGGAGCAGAGGGATCACATTGTGGTGACCAGAGAGACACCAGCAGGGAGGATTGCAGAGACGGTCTGGAGACTTGCAAAGGGTGAGTTCCACAGGTGAATTAAACAATGTCAATGGCCATTCCCTGGTGTCTGTGCTGGGGGACAGGGAGAACAGATGCCCCCTTTCTTACTGCTCTGCCCCATCAAGGACTGGATAGACTGGTATCCTGCCCCCGCAGCTCCACCTCCTCGCAAAGGTACCAATCCCAATCTCTGCCAGTTCCCCCCCATAGCAGAGATTTTCCAGCCTTGATCATTCTTGTTGCCCTTTTCTGATTCCCCCTGGCCCCCGAGCTCTGTACCATCCTGTGTGCGTCGGGGGCCCAGGCTCCTGGGAGGAACCAGCATGGTCCTGCACCGGGAGCTCATAGCAGCACCTGTGGCCACTGACAAAGGGGAGAGAAAGAGTGAACAGAGCAGCAGAATCAGGCAGTTCCCCCAGCCGAGACTGGAGCTGTGGCCCGGCTGGGTATCTTCTGCATGTCTACTGGAGGGAGGGTTGGGGAGCCTCACAGGAAGTGCCATTGTTTATGGAACTGCCTGGATTATCTAGTGCAGCGGCACCAAGTTTTCTTGCAGCCGGGCTTCTGCAGCCCCACCAGCCCGAGTGCCTAGCGCTGCTGTGGAGGGAGGCTCCCCAATGGGCACAGCAGCTGCCGGGTCTGTTCTCCCCGTTATCCACTCTTGGCACCCAGGCGAGCGGCGCAGTGAGGTCTCCATTGCCTGGACTCTCCCAGTGCCCTGTATCCCTTGCACTGAATTCTTTCTCCTGCCTTTCTCCTGCTGGTCTGCACAGCAGGCCCCTGCCTGAGAGCCAGTGCAGTGCCTGGGGTTGGGACAGAGACAGACTAGCTGCATGGCCAGGCTCTGCACACCAGACCCAGAGGGGCTGGCTCAGTCTCTGCGGTTGGACACTTTGTAAAGAGTCTTTTTATGAGGTGTTGCATTTTATTCCCTTGTGTGCGTCTTATAACCATGCAGACTGATGCGCCAAGTACCCCCTTCTGCATACAGGGTGTGTTGAGCCAGCCAGCAGCCCTTGCACCATGAAGTGCCAACGCCGTCCCCTTGGTTTGGCAAGCCCTGGGGTGGGTGACTGACTGGCCAGATGCCTTAGCTCTGCAGAGACTGGCGACTTGGTGCCAGCCCAGTGTCCCCACAGGGATAGCCTTACAGCAGGCAGTGCTCCCGAGCTCTGGGCATCCCCCCAATCCTGCTCAGTGAGAGCCTTTTGCAACAGGATATACCAGGCAGGGATCTGGAACAATTTGTGCTGCGAGCCATTGACCCAAACTGTAAAGCCTGGATATGATGGAACCACCTCAAGCCAGGGGGTGCGGCTGCACCCCTAGCACCCTTAGTTCCTGCACCTATGATACCAAGAGCTCCTGCCATGCAAAGCCAAGCTGTGCAAAGCTCGCTGGGCCTGAAGCACCAGGCACCAGATTAAAAGTTGGAAATGCAAATACTAATCTCACTGGAGTGGCTAATATACTAAGGCCACAGCAGGCTGAATCAGTAAGGGACAAAGCAATGGCAAGGTCAGTGATACAGTAAAACGATACTGCAGTGAACCTAGGAACTTGGGCACGGAGCTGCCTCGAGCTACATGGGAACCAGGTACGAAGGGAGAAAAGCTCAGAGCACCCAGCTGAGCTCAGAGAAAATAAAAACCTCTGCAGAATTGGCCTGAGACCCACAGGCTACCGGCTGTGCTGAACTGTGCCATGGAATTCCCCCAAAAGCAACAGTGGGTGAACTGCTGGGAGCCCCGTCACTCCAGCCTGGCATGAGGCTGGGCTGGGGAGAGGATTTTGCAGGCACTAGAAAGGAGCAGGGAGCTGTAACAGGCTGGATGTGTCTGACTCTCCCAGAGCCGAGTTCCTGGCCAAAGCATTACTGTGCTCAACCCTGCACCCCACAAAACCTTCCTCTGCTGGGTCCTGCAAAGCACCCAGTGATGAACAGGAGCAGAAGAGTGGAAAACTAGTGGCCCCAGGCCTTACCATGGACTCAGATCTGTGAGCATTTCTGCAGCAGATCAGCAGCAAAAACCCAGTTACTTCCTGGGCTTCAGTGTGTTAACAAACTAGCCTGAGGATTCAGACCCAGTGACTCTCCCAGGACGGATCACTCCACGCCTTCTCTTTTCCGTACTGTTCAGTGTAGTCCCCTGCCCCGTCTGAATGGATTCTCATTCCGCCATCGCTCCCCAGCCTACCCTGACAGCTGAGCTCTGCACATGAGACTCTGGTATTGGCTGCATGCAGAGTGGGTCCCAGGATATCAGAGAGATGGGGCAGGAGGGCTGACATGGCCAGGGGCGGCTCTAGACATTTCGCTGCCCCAAGCATGGCGGCATGCCGCGGGGGGCGCTCTTGCGGTCGCCAGTCCCGCGGCTCCAGTGGACCTCCCGCAGGCATGGCTGCGGAGGGTCTGCTGGTCCCGCGGCTTTGGTGGAGCCACGGGACCAGCGGACCCTCCTCAGCCACGCCGGCGGGAGGTCCACCGGAGCCGCGGGACCAGCAGAGCCTCTGCAGGCAGCTGCCGAAGGCTGCCTGCCTGCCGCCCTCCCAGCAACCGGCAGAGCGCCCCCCGCAGCATGCTACCCCAAGCACGCACTTGGCCTGCTAGGGCCTGGAGCTGCCCCTGGACATGGCAGTTACTGGATCAGGTTCTGCTGCAGGGAGAGAGGAAATTTCGAGCTTACTCTTCTCTATGTATCTGGCAGCTCGTCTCTCTCCCCAGCCTTCGCTACGCCACTAAATGCCATGCCCCACCTTGTCTCTCTGACGTTAGCTGTGAGTGGCAAGGAACTTGCTGGGGATTCTCAGACAAGGGCTAGGGGCCACTTGGTCCCTAGCAATGGCCTGAGCTTCTAGTCATTTACTAAAAACAGCAGCAGGGGAAGGGCCAGGGAAAAGAGCCGACATGCTTTGACATGCTCCCTTCTGTGTGTGCTTGTGCACGTGTGCGTTTGGGGGAGATGCTGCTTCACATGCTGCGGTTATCACAGATATTCCTCTTCTTTTCTCCCCTCCCAATAGCGCCGTGACTTTCCCATCTTTGCCTTCATCACTCAGAGCGTTAACTGTTTCTGAGCCATCAAGTGCTGAACGAATAACAGCAGCCCAGCGCCATCGGAGAGACTTTGTTCTCCCTGATGCTGGGCAAAGCAGGGAGCTCTTGTGCGCACCCTGGCCACAAATCGAGGGCAGCACTCAGAGCCAGATGGCCTCTCCGCGCTGAAGAGTCAGTCCAGGACATACTAGGCAGAGCTCAGATGCTTGATACTAATCATCCAGTTTGGGGCACTTATGATCCTGAGGAATTTGTGAGGAAATTGCTGTGAGCGTCGCGCACTCAGGTGCAAAGTCAGGGCTCGATTACAAAGACAGATGGCAGAAAGTCAGCACCAGAGACGCAGGAAACAAATCAATGATTAACTGTCTCCATGGGGTGGGGGTAGCCAGTACTCAGCCGGCCCACGGTTCCTGTGGAACTACATTTCCCAGAGCAACCTGCCCCAGCCAAGCACCAGCTGACCTTCAATGAGCCCCTCCCTGCAGCACTCCCCAGGTGAACCTACCTTCCCAACAGGGGAGTGCCTGATACTCCTGCCCCTGCTGTGGGGGGTGGTGACACAGGCTGCCCACACAGGACCTGTCTGCAGGCCCCCCCCTTAGACAGGCTTGGCCCGAAGGGACCCGGGTTTTGGTGTGGGCTGCTCCTGCCTACCCTGCACTCCGGGGCTGGGAAACAAGGGTTTCAGCCTAGGTAGGTCCCTGGCTTCTCCTGGGTTTCTGCTCCCTGCCCAGTGGCATGAGTGGCACGGCCTCAGCTTCCCCAGAGAAGAGTGGAAACTGTCAGTGCTCCCTGCCCCAAGAGGGGATCAGCGCCTGCCAGCAGTGGGGTCTGTAGCCAGGGCCCCCTTGGCTAATACAACATTCACTTCGTTCCTTGCTGTGAAAGGGCAAAAGGAGCTGGGAGACAGGGAGCTGCCAGAGACAAGCCCTGGAGCACTCACACTGGTTTCTCTCTGGCTCAACAACTGCTCCCTGGTAATGGGTGATCTGAGGTTCTAACTGCACAATTACCTGGGGAGCAAACAGTTTGTCATGAGCTCTTCGGTCTAGCAGAGGAAAGGCTAACACCATCCAATGGCTGGAAGTTGAAGCTAAGCAAATTCAGATGGGAAATAAGGTGTATGGGTTTAATGAAGAGAATAATTACCCGTTGGACGTGTACCAAGGTCAGGCTGGATTTGCCATCACTGGAATTTTTGCTCAATATTGGAAGTTTTGTTAAAAGCTCTGCTCCGGGAATCATTGTGGGGCAGTGCCCTGGCCTATGTGAGCCAGGAGGTCAGACTAGCTGATCCCAGTGCTCCCTGGTTGGTGTTAGGAAGTTGTGAGTTGTGTGTATCCACCCTGGGGGGCAGGGCGGTGTCTCTGCCAGGCCAGGACAATGGAACGGGATTGGTAGAACTCAGCGCGGGCTATTCAGCCAGAAGCACCCTGGAACAAAGCGTTTGCTGGAGCTGAGAGAAGCTGCTTCCTCCTCTTGTGGGAAAGGAAGGAGGGAAGCAGGGAGAGTGGAAATGAAGTTACCCAAGCAGGACAAAGACAAGTGGCCACAGCAAAAGGTTGTAATAGGACAGACATGGGGAGGCCCCAGAGAGAGATGGGCTCTTTGGGCAGGAAAAGGAGATAGCAGGCATTGACTGTCCAGGTGAAAGCCACAAGCTGACCTGGGGCAGAGGTGCTGTATTTTGGAAGAAGTCTCGCAGCTGCTGGGGCAGGGAGCCCCAGCTTGGCGATTGAGCCAGGGACAGGTGCTCAGGGTTTGTTAGTGTGGAAGAGATGTGTGTCATGATGAGTCGGAGTTGTGGGTGCGCTGCGCTGCCTGACCATGTGGCCCTGGGAAGTGGGAGCCAGCAGGGTGACACCTTGGGTGGCGTGTTCAGGGCTCAATCCTGGGGTGAGGGCTGGCCAATGGCTGCTTGCACTCAGGTTGCCATGCTAGACAGTGGATCTCACTCCCTGGTGCCACTGGCCACCCCAAGCCAGGGGCACAGCTGGGCCCTGTTCAGACTCAGGGGGATCCAGGAGCTCACAGCAGTCTGGTGAGCCAGCAGGGGCAGCCCAGACAGCTTGGTGACGGCCACGTAGCCCTGCTGTCCTGTGACCGCGTGCTCCCAGACATGATTTGCAATGGCAGGGTGGCAAAGGGTGCCTGCGGCAGGCAATAGAGGACCCAACACCTACTAGTGTTGTGGCATCCTGAAGGGCTAACCGGGATGGGGCCCAGGCCTGGGCGTCTCCACAGCCCTGCCCCAGTTCCCGTCATGGGAGGGCAGTTGTGCAGGCACCGGTGTTCTTAGACTCTCTGTCCTTCAGGGGAACATTGGCTCAACCTTTGGTTCCAATACCTCCACCATCTCGGTGAACTTGCCGGGCTGCCGAGGGGGCCCAGGAAAATTCAGACCCATCTCGTTGCATCCGGAGAGGCTGGTGGAAGTGGCAGAGTAGCAGAACTGGGCTCTTTGCTGCCTCTTCTCAGCAGGGTTAGTTGAGAACTCCAGGGTTCTGTCCACGCTGCCCTGTGAGTTGCAGCTCTGATTGGCCTAGGGCTGATCGACCCAGCAGAGGGCTGTGCAATCAGCATGATGGTGGTTTGTGTGTAAGTGGGACCTTGCAGAGCCTGTTTCATCTGCTTGTCTCTCTGCATTCCCACGCTGGACCCCATTGTGGGGGTAGTCACACTGCCTCTGCTCCCAGGGGTGAGAAGAGCTTCCCATCTAGCCCCGCTGCGGTCCCGTTCCCCTGGCTGAGAGCAGAGCTGCACTCCCTGGGCTCGGGTGGGGAGCATAAAGCGCCGTACGACACTTGGAGCAAAGACACGCTGGGGCTGCTCATCTCTTCCACGCGTCAGCATCCCTGGGTCAGGCACAGGGCTTGGAAAGGGCTAATGGGTCGTTCTGATCAGCAGCACGTGCCCATCTCCCCTGGGTCTCCTCGCATGACTGACTGCGCCAGCCTGGAGCGGGAGATGCTGCCTAGGAGCTCACGCCACTCTTGGTTCTTCCAGACCAGGGCTGGCCAACCTGGGGCGCCAGAGCCGCATGCAGCTCTTCAGAGGTTAATATGAGGCTCCTTGTCTAGGCACCGACTCAGGGGCTGGAGCTACAGGTGCCAACTTTCCAATGTGCCAGGAGGTGCTCACTGCTCAACCCCTGGCTCTGCCACAAGCCTGGCCCCCACTCCAGCCCTTCCTGCCCCCTCCCCTGAGCCTGCTGTACCCTCGTTCCTCCCCCTCTCTCCCAGAGCCTCCAGCATGCCAGGAAACAGCTGATCGGGAGGTGCAGGGAGGGTGGGGGAGGCACTGATCAGTGGGGCTGCCCGGGGGGTGGGAGGCGCTGGGAGCTATGGGGGAGCTGACTGGGGGCTGTTAACATATTACTGTGACATTGGTAAATTCTGGCTCCTTCTCCGGCTCAGGTTGGCCACCCCTGTTCCAGACTGTAACCAGTCCATTCATCACGGCTCCTGTAGCACAGAGGGCAGGCGAGGGCCGCTCGAGCTCCCTGGTGACTGTCTGACCCGACACCTCAGAGGGTGTGCTTGGTCGAAGAGGGGACACTGGGCATGCTAACCCCTGGCTGCTGGACTGGACATGGGTCTCTGAGGCAGCCCCAGAGTTGAGTCCTGCAGCCGGGCAGGCAGGTTCCTGAGACATGACAGCTTTGATGCTCAGCCCTGAAGAGGTTAAATCTTTCTAATCACTCAGTAAGACCTTCTCTAAGAATTTATCTACTCGCTGCCTTCCAAGAACATATGGCTAAAATCCCCCTGAGCGGGACTTACATTTATAGCATCTATTACTAAGATCAAGGTTAATCCAGAGAAATCTAATGGGGTGAAAAGGACTTTAAATAAATCTATCTTAATCTGCGGGACGTGAGAGCCTGACAGGGTCACTGGCAAAGCCTGCTAGACAGAGTCAGGCCAGGCAGTCAGCACGGTCTTGCTCAGCTGAGGCATGGGGCAAGTCTGCTTTGTAGAGAGGGATGTGAGTGAGACAGCTTCCGGATGCTCTGGGGATGTGGGCAGGGACATGACCACCCTGTGAGGTTGGGGCTCTGCTTGCCAGGCCAGGAATGTGGCCGATCTTGCTGGACCTCTTGCCAAGCCCCATCAAAGGCCGTGCTGGAAAAGGTCTGGAGGCTTTTGCAGAGGGCTGATGTGATGAAGTGGGAATGTTCTTAATGTTTTCTTTGAACACTGAGTGGGGAGTGTTGCCCTGGGAAGGTTGCAGGGGAGTTTTGCTGGGACTGGCTGCTTTGGGGATGGGAGACTTTCCTTGAGGGAGGATAGCTAAGCACGTAACCTGAGAACCCAAGGAGGGGATTGGAGGCCAGGTGACGCCTCTGCCTGGGAAAATGGACAAAGGCTGGGGGAGGAGCCAGGGGAGGCTGAGTGAGAGGCTGGAGGGAGTTTCAGTTTGGCACTGGCTGGAGAAATGGAGGGGAGCCCAGACAGGGCTCAGGCCTCTCTGGGGCCCCCAGATGGACCTAACTAAAGGGGGCCCTGTTGTCTGTATCTGCAAGGCCTGTCTTGGACTGTGTTCCTGTCATCTAAATAAACCTTCTGTGTTACTGGCTGGCTGAGAGTCATGGTGAATCGCAGGAAGCCAGGGGTGCAGGGCCTTGTCTCCCCCACACTCCATGACAGCTTGTCATGGCACCATTGTGGTTCACGTGAATCCACTCAATCAAATCCCCAGGTCTGTGGCTGGGAGCATCCTCCAACAGGACAGGGCCCATCAATGCTGGCCGGGACGGTGGCTTCAAAGTCATGAGATTTATATTTTTAACTGTTCTCTTCCTTTGCCTCCTGACCTGATATTGGGGTTGTGTTTTCTGGCTTTTTTCTGCACTCATGAGGACTTTTTCTTGTTTGTTTTAAATGGCAGTGGAGTCTCCCATAATCACCTGACTCTAGGAGCTGGAACTTCAAGAAAAAACTATCACGAGTGGTGGCACCCTGGCTGTCCAGGGACCCAGGCAGCTCTGAGGGATCAGTTGGTGGCTGTGATCTGTGTTGCCTGCCCATGGGAGGAGATGGAGCATCAGACGGGCTCAGCGGGTCCCCTTGCTGTGCACAGACGCTTCAGATGTTGTGTCTAAATCAGGATCCTTCAAGCCACAGGAAGCAAAAGGCCTGGGACAACTTGGGCAAATTCTAAGTTCTCAAAAGAAGCCTTTTTATTTTTAAACTAAACGAGCATAAAACAAGTGTCCAAATCCCCAATAACTGGTGCAGATGCCTGACACCTGCCGCCTGCCTGGAGGTGCTCCCACCATCCCATGTGCTGATCCCAGCCAATCGAGCACCGTGCAGCACTTTGTGACGGGTCATGTATCTGCAGGGGGAGCGGATATTCTGGGAGAAGCACTGGGGAACCTCTCAGGAGGGATAGGGCCTGGAAAAAGGCTGAACCACAGAACAGGCACGGGCTCAGGCGGGAGCCTGGCTGCCGAGTGCTCCGTTGAGCTGTTTCCATTTGGCAGCTGCAGCATGGAGACTCCAGCACTGCCCAACCCAGCCATGCAGGCTGGTCCCCAAGGATCCGGGCCCAAAGAGAAGTGCCAGGAATTCCCACTGGTTCATTTTTCCTGCAATGCACGTCCCAGAACTGTTGGGAAAGGCTTCGTCAGGCTGCCAAGCGAGATGGTGTCAGGCTCCAAGCCTGTCTCACCGCGGTCATCGCTGGCTGCCCCCAAGGGAGATTGCATGGCTGGTAGTCTGCGGGGCCCAGGGCTGTAGATGCTCTTTCCCCCAAAGGTGCTGGACTTTCACTTACCTCTGGGCACAGTGCAGGGTTCGCATCAAATCTCCCATCGTCCCTCCAGCCCCAGCCCTAGCGACCAGCGTGTCCCCTCCGCCGGCAGGGGAGATGCTGGAGTCAGCCCTCTGAGCAGGAAGAATTAACTCAAACAAGTGAAATGCCAGCCAATCCCATTAAGTGTGGAAATAGGAGAGTGGAACAGCAGCAGCATGCGAGTCTCTGGGCCCAAAGCCGGCAGGAGGACAAGGTGACCTGAGTGCCATGTGGCAGGGAGAGCGCTCGGCCTGTCACGAGACGCTATCCCCTGGCACTTTCCCCATGCCGTTTCCCCTCCACACACAGTGCCCCCTGTGCTCCCCCATTCCTCCCTTCCCCCGTTCCATTCCCCCTTCCCCACACAGCCCCCCCGTGCTCCCCCATTCCTCCCTTCAAAAAGAAGAGAGATGAAGATTGGACAAATACCAGAAGAGGAGTATAAAAATATGCCAGATGCGTGGCAGGGAGTGAAACCAGGAGGCCAAATCACACTTGGAGTTGCAGCTAGCACGAGATGTTAAAAGTAACAAGAAAGGTTTCTTCAGGTATGTTAGCAACAAGAAGAAAGTCAGGAAAGTGTGGGCCCTTATGAATGAGGGAGGCAACCTATGTGACAGAGGATGTGGAAAAAGCTAATGTACTCATGATTTTTTTGCCTCTGTCTTCATGAACAAGCCAGCTCCCAGACTATTGCACTGGGCAGCACAGCATGGGGAGGAGATGACCAGCCTCTGTGGAGAAAAAAGTGGTTCAGGACTATTTAGAAAAGCTGGACGAGCACAAGTCCATGGGCCGGATGCGCTGCATCTGAGGGTGCTAAAGGAGTTTGGTAGATGTGATTGCAGAGCCATTGGCATTATCTTTGAAAACTCATGGCGATTGGGAGAGGTCCGGATGATGGAAAAGGCTATGTAGTGCCAATGGGAGAGAGATACCGGGAACTAATAGGCCAGTCACCTCACCTCAGTCCCTGGAAAATCATGGAGCAGGTCTCAAAGGAATCAATTCTGAAGCACTTAGAGGAGAGGAAAGTGATCAGGAACAGTCAGCACGGATTCACCAAAGGCAAGTCATGCCTGACACCTAAACTGCTTCATAGAAGAGATAGCTGGCTCTGTGGATGAGGGAAAAGCAGTGGACATGTTATTCCTTGACCTTAGCAAAACTTTTGATACGGTCTCCCATAGTATTCTTGCAGCAAGTTAAAGAAGTATGGGCTGGATGAATGGACTATAAGGTGGATAGAAAGCTGGCTAATCATCGGGGCTACACGGATAGTGATCAATGGCTCCATGTCTAGCTGGCAGCCGGTATCAAGTGGAGTGCCCCAAGGATTGGTCCTGGGCTGGTTTTGTTCCATATCTTATTAATGCTCTGGGGTGGATGCAATGTACTGCACTCTCAGCAAGTTTGCAGATGACACTAAACTGGGAGGAGTGGTAGAGTCCTGCACTAGGTCGGAAGAATCCCATACACTGTTACAGACTAGGGACCAAGTGGCTAGGCAGCAGTTCCGCAGAAAGGACCGGGGGTTTATAGTGGACGAGAAGTTGGATATGAGTCACAGTGTGTCTTTGTTGCCAAGAATGCTAACGGCATTTTGGACTGTATAAGTAGGGGCATTGCCAGCAGACTGAGAATGTGATCATTCCCCTCTATTCGACATTGGTGAGACCTCACTGCGACTGTGTCCAGTTTTGGGCCACACTACAAGAAGGATGTGAAAAATTAGAAAGAGTCCAGCGGAAGGCAACAAAAATGATAGGGGGCTGGAGCACATGATATGAGGAGAGGCTGAGGGAACTGGGCTTCTTTAGTCTGCAGAAGAGAAGAATGAGGGGCGATTTGATAGCTGCTTCAACTACCTGAAGGGGTTCAAAGAGGATGGATCTAGACTGTTCTCGGTGGTGGCAGATGACAGAACAAGAGAGTACTGGTCTCAAGTTGCAGTGGGGGAGTCTAGGTTGGATATTAGGAAAACACTGTTTCACTGGGAGGTGGTGAAGCCTGGAATGGGTCACCCTAAGGGAGGTGGTAGAATCTCCTTCCTTAGAGGTTTTTAAGGTCAGGCTTGACAAAGCCCTGGCTGGGATGATTTGGTTGCGGTTGGTCCTGCTTTGAGCAGGGGGTTGGACTAGATCCTCCGAGGTCCCTTCCAACCTTGACATTCTATGATTCTATGGCATGGGGGGAGGAATGGAGGGAAGCACTGGGGGAGGATGGGGGGCATGGGGTGCTGCATGGGGAGGGGGATGACTCAGGGAGGCATGTGGGTAGGAATGGGGGAACGGGGAGTGCGCTGTGGTGGAAAGCATGGCATGGAAGGTGCAGTGTGGGGAGGGGAGAAATGGGGAGCATGGGGGGCTGTGTGGAAGGGGAATGGCACAAGGGGAGGGGAGGAATGGGGAGCACGGGGGCTGTGTGGGAAGGGGATGGAACGGGGAAGAGAGGAATGGGGGTACAGGGGGCGCTGTGTGGGGAGGGGAATGGAACGGGGGAGGGGAGGAATGGGGAGAAACGTGGGGGTGTGGGAAGGGGAATGGAATGGGG
>NC_133782.1:599512-601925 GCF_003597395.2 Chelonoidis abingdonii
GACTCCTGCCTTAAGTGCCTCGGGGAATCTCACCTGACAGATAAGTGTCACATGTGCAAGGCTTTTAAGCCGAGAACAAAAAAGGAGCGAGACTTTCGGCTAAAGCAGCTCTTCATGGAGGCGGCTCTTACTCCTCCGCCTTCGGCACCAAGCGCTGGTCAATCGGCGGGCAGAAGCACCTCCTCGGCACCGGACCCCGCTGGCACCGGCCGTTGCTGGCACCGAAGTCGACTTGGCACCGCTCCCTCTCCTCGAGGTTGAGAAAGCCTAAGACTCCTGCTGCTTCCATGCCACCTGCACCACAGCCAGAGAGCTCATCTAAGTTGGATCACCTGGCACCAACACCTGCTGTGGCACCGACGACGTCGGCACTGTTGATTCTGGTCCCACAAGGGCCGTCGAGTCCGGTGTCTGTCAGCTCCCTGGCGCGAGCCGTGGTTGAGTTTACTATTCCATCCATGCTGGAGACATTCTCAACGGCGAGGGATCTGATTGCCATGATAGAGTCGACGCTGTCTCAACCCCTGGCACCACCAGTGTGGGTAATACAGTCTATTGGCAAGCCTGCCTTGATAAGACCATCCTCTATTGGCATGGCAGAGCGGCACCGTTCATGATCACGGTCCCGCAGACTTTTCAGGTCCCGTCAGCGCTCCCGCTCCCCATGCCGCTCGCAGTCCCGGTACCGTTCTCCTCCTCGGTACTGGTCGCACTCGCAGCAGTGGTTGGTATCCCGTTTGCCGGCCCGCTACTCTCAGCACCGTTCCAGCTCCCGGCACCATGACTCCCATAGCCGCTCCCGACATTGAGCCTCGAGATCTCCGTCGACCTCCCGGCACCGCTCCAGTCGCAGGTCCCGATCTCGTTCCTGGTACCGGTATGCCTCCTGATACCGGTCCCTAGTGCTGAGTAGAGCAAGGTCCACTAGAGACAGATACTCTGCCCAGGGCTTTTCAGCACCTCCATGGCCATCCAGACACGCATCAGTGTCCTCCCACGCGGACAGCTCTTATGCTCAGGACTGCGATTCTGATGTGCCCACCAGAGTCTTCCAAGAGACCCAGGCCCAGGACCAAGGACCCCATCAGTGGTCTTTCTGGACACCTTGGGCGTACCACCAGGCCCAAGGTGTACCAGTAGTTCTGTCCCGCTCTGTCTCATCAGAGCACTGAGTGCTAGAGGCGATGGTTAGCCGTCCCCTTCCTACTGCTGCGGAGGAAGCCCCAGTTCACCCACCGGAATCCCAGGTTCCACTGGAGCAGGAGGTCACCCAAGAGCAACAGGCCACACAGGACCTGTTCGTCACCGGCATCTCCTCTTCCTCTTCTCCAGATGAGGCAGTGGCAGGAACATCGTCCTTGGGCCCTCCTCCAATCAACCTGAGAGCCCATCAGGACCTCCTAAGGAGGGTAGCACTCAATATGAACCTCCAGGTGGATGAGGTCCCGGAGGTAGAGGACCCGGTAGTGGACATTCTATCTGCGGATGCCCCCACTAGAGTGGCCCTACTGTTTATTCGGACCATCCAGGCGAATGCCGATACCATATGGCAGTCCCCAGCCTCTATCCCTCCTGCAGCCAGGGGAGTCGAGTGTAAATATATGGTGCCCTCTAAAGAGTACAAGTACTTGTATGTCCATCCTCCTCCCTGCTCACTAGTCGTCCAGTCTGTTAATGAGAGGGAACGCCATGGCCAGCAGGCACCAACCCTGAAATCGAAGGAGGCTAGGCGAATGGACCTACTCGGCCGCAAGGTGTACTCGGCAGGAGCCCTACAGCTCCGGGTGGCAAATCAACAAGCTTTGCTTAGCTGCTATAATTATAACACCTGGGTGGCGGTGGGTAAGTTTATGGAGCTTCTCCCTCAAGACTCTCGCCAAGAGTTCGCTGCCCTCTTGGAGGAAGGGGAAAAGGTGGCCAGAACTTCCCTCCAGGCCTCGTTGGACGCAGCAGACTTAGCAGCCAGGACTCTGGCCTCGGGTGTTGCCATGAGGCGCATCTCATGGCTTCAGGTGTCAAACCTCCCACTGGAGCTGCAGTATACCATTCAGGACTTGCCATTTGATGGTAAAGGCCTCTTCTCGGAAAAGACCGACCCCAGGCTGCAAAGCCTGAAGGACAACAGGGTCATAATGCACTCTCTCTGCATGCATACGCCGGTGACCCAATGCCGGCCTTTCCGTCCCCAGCCTCACTGCCCATAATCTGTGCCTAGACAAAGACAGGACTTTGGCAGGCGGCGTGGCCGAGGTGGTCGCAGACGACCATCAGGACCCCAAGGGGGCCAAAATCAAGGTCCCTCGAAACCACCACCGGGACCAAAGACGAACTTTTGAAGGTGTGCCCGAGGGCGGCGTTCCAGTTACAGGCCAGGATCCCTCTCCTCTCTTCTCTAACCGTCTCTCCTACTTCC
>NC_133782.1:610540-683458 GCF_003597395.2 Chelonoidis abingdonii
TGTTCTTTGAGATGTGTTGCTCATATCCATTCCACACCCGCCCTCCTTCCCCACTGTCAGAGTAGCCCACAAGAAGGAACTGAAGGGCGGCTGGGTCGGCAGGGGTATATATCCGGCACCATAGCGGCGCCACTCCAGGGGGCACCCAGCCGGCCCACCGAGTGTTGCTGGGATAAAAATCTTCCAACGAACGTGCATGCGGCGCGCGAACACCTAACTAGAATGGATATGAGCAACACATCTGGAAGAACAACAGTTACAAGGTGAGTAACCGTCTTATCGTGCCCACTCTTGGCCCCCGTGGGCGGTGCCCCTTTCAGTGAGACAGCCCTTCTCAGGGGCCCACTCTCTCTCGGGGTTAGGCCCCTCCACCTCCTGGCGCCACACCTCTCTGCAGGGCTGGCTCCAGGGGTTTTGCCGCCTCAAGCAGCCAAAAAAATAAATAAATAAATAAATCCACGATCGCGATCTGCGGCAATTCAATGGGAGGTCCTTCGCTCCGAGCGGGAGTGAGAGACCCTCCGCCGAATTGCCACCAAATACTTGAAAGTGCCGCCCTGCTCCGGAGTTGCCGCCCCAAGCACCTGTTTGATAAGCTGGTGCCTGGAGCGGCCCTGCCTCTCTGAGCCTTAGCACGTCTGTCTCTGCCATGGGCCGCTTCAGGGAATCCCCTCGCTCTGGACCCCCGGGTCCTCCTCCCCCGAAGGGGACAATGCAACCCTGTTCTCTAGACCAGAGTGACTCTCAGCCAGCGTAAAACAGGAGGGTTTATTGAGCATTGAACACAGCACAGGAAACTCTCAGGCCCTGCCTCCCTCAGCCCAACACATCCCAGTCTCCCCTGCAGCCAGATGGGCTCTGCCTGCTCCCCCTCTCCAGCCCCGAGCCCCGCTGCTTCCCAGCTGGGCATCTGAGATCCCCAGTCCCAAGCCCCACCTCTATCCATTGTCTTCTCTCCAGGGAAACAGAGTCATAAACAGGAAGGCCTGGGTTTCCTCTCCTCTCAGCCCTCCTCCGGCCCTTCTGGCTGGAACCAGCTGGTCAGGTCACCAGGGTCCTCTCTTCAGAGCCCATTGTCCTCCCACTGGCCAGAACCGGCTGTGACTCCTGAGCTGGGTCTCCAGGTCACCAGTCGCTGGGGTCTCCATCCTCCTGGCCATCGGCCGGGTCCCAAGTTCCTTCTCCGGTCCTCTGTAACAACAAACTCCCTCTCCCCTCACCTCGTTAAACCAGTAACACCCAGGAACTTTGAGTCCCACTCCCCCTGCATGCAAAACATTCGAAAATCACTAAAAAAAAAAAAAATCCCGCACTTTGTCACAGTGTCACTGATGAGCATGTGCCAGTGGGAGGAATGGGACAGTCCTCGGGCATTGGGGATGTCGGCCATGGGAGCAGGTGCGCGGTTTGGAAGGAGAGCAGCAAACCTGGACATCCAGGAAACTGTTTTCAGGAGCATCATGTGCCAGTTGGAGTCCTGCTCCAGTGGAGAGCCGAGTTATCCAGGTCCCCAAGTCCCATGCCCGACTGAAGACAGTATCTTGGCTAAACGATGCAAAAATGATTTAATGGAGGGAGCTAATCAAGGAATTCAGGAGAGACCATTCACCAAGGGCTGATACAAGATTCAATTAAAATGCAGCCTTTGTGGGCTCACCATTTTAATTTTCCACAAATTAGCTTTAAAAAGGTATGGAAATGAAGACATTAGATATTTTTTAAAGTCCAAAGGAAAAACTCTTTGAGGATCATATTTGCGACTTCCCTTTAAAAAAGCATTTTAGACTCATTTTCTTGTTTTATCTCAGCAGTTGAGATGTTGTTTGCATTTCTAAGGCAGAGTATTTTGGGCTCTCTCAGACCAGCTTGGCGGTGGCTGTTAACCCTTGCTGGCGTGGCATGGCCATCTGGCTTCTACCCAGCAGCAGCGTCACCAGTGACCCGGCTCCGTGCACCAGACTGCACGACACGGCTAAGTGCAGAGCCGAGGCTCCGGGGTGCCGAGACGGTTAACTTGCAGCTGCTGGCAAAGCAAACCCAGTGTGAGTTGGCTGTTAACTCACCTGGTCAGTTCTGCCAGTGCTGACGGACCCCTGAAAGCGCCCTGTGGGGAATCTGTGCCCAGCACGTGCCAGGCTCTGCTCCCGTGGGAACTAGCCTCCCTGGATGGGCTCCCAGGGAAACAGTTAACCCCCCTTATCCTCACAGCTGTCCCGATTCACACACAGTTCTGCCCTGCTGCCTCCTGCGCTGTCCGTTAATGGCACCTGCTGGGAGCCGCACAGCACAGCCACGTGGCTCTTCCTCTGGCAAAGCCCAGACATGGCGAGTGCCTGGCACTAGGCAAGGGCAGGTCCTGGGACACCATCTGTGTGCTCTCCTGCATGTGATCTCCAGCAGCCTCTGCCATGGTACACAGCTGGGGCCTGCAGTGCTGGCTGGGTGCCCTGCCCTGTGTCACGGAGTATGGGGGAGTCCGGTCCTGCACCCCTCTTCCTGGGACTCACAGTGACTCTCAGCCAGCCAGTAAAACAGAAGGTTATTCGGAAACCAAGGAATGCATACAGCAGAGCATTGTAGGCCCGAGCCAGACCGCCCTAATCACGTCCGCTGGGGTTCAGAAGTAGTCCCGAATTCCCACAACCACCGCAGCCCAAACCCGGAACTGAAACGAACTTACCTCCAGCTGGCCAAATTCCTTTGTCCAGCTTTCCGGGAAGTAAGGTGACACCTCCTCCCCCCCTAACCTGCGCTCAGGTTATCAGGCAAATCCTGATCCGCCACCTAAAGAGTCATCCCGCGGCTCTCCCATCCCCCACACAGTCCCTACTCCATCAACATCTTCTCCCCGACTGTCGAGACTAGAAACTGAGGCAGGGGGTCACCTCCTGTCAGTGACCTGGGGAAAGATTCAGCCCCTCTTCCGGACAGACGCGTCCCATAATCAGGTTGGCCATCGTTCCCTTCAACATGGACCACGTCCATGTCCTAGTCCTGCAGGAGGCAGGCTCCAACCTCAGGTACTTGGTGTTGGCTCTTCATTTTCCTGGTGCCCGGTCAGGGGAGAGTGGTCGGGTGTAACACCGGTGAAGTGTCGCCCCCAAGAGAGATAGGCTCCAGTTTCTAAGGGCGCCCCACAAACCAATGGGCACAGGACCATTCTTCTCGAACTGGCGCGGTCGGAGTTTTGGCCCTCCGGGTAGCCGCTCTTCTCAGGTACACGATGGATGTCTCTCCTCTCCCCCTTTTCATTCCTCCTGCAAATACACCCCCTCCCCGAGTCCCCGTTGGCTTTGGGCAATCGGTGACCGCATAAGGGTTTGTCAAAATCTGGTTTGCCCCGAACTGGGCCACTAACCAGAGCCCTTCATGCGCCAGGGGAGCCTGCTGGCACTGCTCGAGTCCATAGGCACACCTTGTCTGGCTTCCCCTCTTGCACAGCTCGTGAGGGGGCGGCTATAGTGCTAAAGTGGGAGCACGAACTTCGATAGTACCTCCGCATCCCAATAAAGGCCTGGACTGCTTTTTGGTTGGGGACGGCCAGTCTCTGATCCTCCACTTGGCTTGTTCCCGGCTTCGCAGCTGCTCCACCGCTGGCCCAGGTTAAAGATACCAGTCATCCCACTTGCACTTCTCAGCCCTTTAAAACGTTAACCCAGCTCCGAGTCGTCCAGGATTGTTTAACTGGGACAGACCTGGTCCTCTCCAGGTCTGGCTGAAGACGGCAGATGTGTCAATATACCCACGGCAAACTCTCCATCCCCTCAGTAGCTATCCACCCAGGCGCTGGAAGGGCCGGTGCTCCTGAGGCCGAAGGCAGGGTCAGAAACTACGTAGCTCTCCCGCAAAGGGATAAGGCCGCGATAAGCCGGCCTCTATGCGTCAGCGGCACTTCCAGAGCCCTTGGTAAGGATCCATTGGTGGAGATCCCGGTGCTCCAGCTTGTCTAGAGTCTTCAGCCTGGAATAGGGGGGTAGGCATCAGATACGGTTTGAGGCAACTGGACTTTGATAGTCCACACAGAACGGATCAACCTGTCGTTTTGGGACCAGCACCACTGGTGAGCCGAAGGCTGGAAGACAAGCTGGATCACTCCAAAGCCAACATTCTCCCTGACTTCTCGTTCTAGGTCTGGGCAGTTCCCCCGTGACCAAAAAGTGGAGCATCTTATAGAGGATGTACTCCAGTCCCACCCGGGAAGTCAATTAGTGGCGTCCAGCTGTTGGAAAACAGCTGTCGTAAACAAGATGCAGCACCTCTCTGACCTCAGCGTGCTGGGGCCAGGTCAGCTGATCAGAGAGGGAAATCGCCTCCAGGACGGAACCAGCTTTTGTCCCAGGGAATAGATCCACTAAGGGGCTCACTCCCTGCTCCTCATTCCACACGTTCTGCACGCCACCACCACATCCATCACCGGTTCAAGTATGGCTTCATCCAATCCACATGTAATACCCGGGCGTGAGGCCCAATCGACAGCTACACCAATTGTTCCGCTCATTTAGTTGCTTGACAACCTTGAAGTGCCTCCCTAGGCAGCCTGGAGTTGTTTTTCCTCAAGGGAGAGAACCACACCTGATCCCGGGGCGAAGGCGCGGCCCCGCACCGTGCGTCATAAGACCTTCTGCTCCGTCTGGGCTTGGCTAGAAGATGTCCTGCCAGCCCATGAGTCGCCAGTCCCTTCCCGCAAGGTCAGGCCATACCCACACTGACGCTCCATTGGAGGCTTCTCCTGTCCTGGTGGAACGGCAATCAGGGCGGACTTTAGGTGATGGACAGGTGCTCAGGCGTAACCCGACACCAGGGGGAGGGTGGGCACCTGGGCGGAGGGAAGAGACAAAGGTCGCTCCCCGAGGAGAAAAGGAGGCAAGGACAAGTGGGTTTGGGTGTGGGTGAATTCAGGGATCTAGCTGATCCGCGCACCCGACCCCCAAGAAGGATCCATGGAAGGGGTCCTACTGTGCCTGCAAGCTCTGCTGTAACCTGTTGTCCTGATGTCCAATAAACCTTCTGTTTTACTGGCTGGATAAAAGTCACTGTGGGTCCCAGGAAGAGGGGTGCAGGGCTGGAACCCCGAGACTCCGTAACACTTGACAACCTTGAAGGGCCCTTCCCAGGCAGCCTGGAGTTTGTTTTTCCTCACGGGGATGAGAACCATCACCTGATCCCCGGTGGCAAAGGCGCGGGCCCGCGCCGTGCGGTCATATCAGACCTTCTGCTTCCTCTGGGCTTGGGCTAGATTCTCCCTGGCCAGGCTCATGAGCTCGGCCAGTCCTTCCCGGAAGGTCAGGACATACTCCACCACTGACTCTCCATCGGGAGTGGCCTTCCTCTCCCATTCATCTCTCATCAGGTACTGAGGTCCTCTTACCTGCCTTCCATATAACAGTTCGAAAGGTGAAAACCCGGTAGATTCCTGGGGTACCTCCCTGTACACGAATAGCATGTGAGGTAAGTACTTTTTCCAGTCCTGCAGGTGCTGGTTCATAAAGGTTTTTAGCATCATCTTTAGCGTCCCGTTGAACCTTTCAACCAGCCCATTGGACTGGGGTGATACGCTGAGGCCCAGTTGTGCTGGACCCCACATTTCTGCCATAAGGACCGGAGCAGGGTTGACATGAAGTTGGACCCCTGGTCCATTAAGGCTTCCACCCAGCTGGAACCCCACCCAGCTGAAAATGGTCAGCAGCGCATCTGCCACGATGTCTGCTTCGATAGAGGACAAGGCCGCCGCCTCGGGGTAGTAAGTGGCAAAATCCACCTCCACCAGGATGTATTTCTTCCCCGACTGGGTCGCCTTGCTGAGAGGTCCCACTATGTCCATGGCCACCTTCTGGAAAGGTTCTTCTATGTTGGGTAAAGGCCTCAGAGCTGCTTTCCCCTTGTCCCGGGCCTTCCCCACCCTCTGGCAGGGGTCACTGGTATGGCAGTACTGTCGGACCTGGGTAAAGACCCTAGGCCAGTAAAAGTTCTGTAGCAGCCTCTGCCTGGTGCGCTGGATTCCCTGGTGCCCTGCGAGAGGGACGTCATGGGCCAGGTACAGCAGCTTGTGGCGAAACTTCTGGGGAACCACCAGCTGCCTCCTGATCCCTCATGACTCTACTTTCCCTGGGGGAGCCCATTCTCGGTACAGGAACCTCTTTTCCCAAGGAACCTCTCCTTGCAACCTCTCCTCATGGACTGTACTGCAGTGAGGTCGGCCAAGTCAGTAGCTGGGACAGGGAAGGGGACCTGCTCTCTCATCGGCTGGGTCTGAGGCCGCAGCCTCTCTGAGCCATGTCCCTGGGCATTCCCTCCCCACCGGGTTAGGGTCCTGCGCCTCGGGCAGAGTACGTTCCCCGTTGTCAGGGCGCAGTGCCCTGCGCCGACTCTGACTACGGGTCACGACCAGGGCACCCCTGGCGTTGCTTGGCCAGATCTCCAGGTTCCCCCTCCATTAACACCTCCGTGGGCAAATATGGGTGTACCCCCACGTCCTTGGGGCCCTCCTTGGCCTCCCACTTCAGGTGTACCCTCACCACGGGCACCTTGAATGGGGTCCCACCCATACCCATTGGGGTCAGGTAGGTGTCGGACACCATCCGATCTGAGGCCACCATCTTGGGCTGGGCCAGCATCACCTCTGCACCCATGTCCCAATACCCAGTGACCTTCCTTCCATCTACCTCCAGGGGAACCAGGCACTCTTTCTGGAGGGGCATCCCCGCGCCCACCCTGTAAACCAAAAACTCAGAGCCTGGAGCATCCAGCCCCCCAGAGGAGCTGACCTGGGGCCCTCCTCTCTCCTTCGCAGGTGGTAGGTGGCCAGCCCCCCTTTTCTGCGAACGCTGCCCCTCGTCCAGCTGGGTCTCTACCTAGTTAACCCGATGTGGGGTCGGTCTGCTCAATCTGTCCTTGAGCCTGGGGCACTGGGACCATATGTGGGCCCTCTGGCCACATTGATAGCAGCTCATGTCCCGTTGGTCCTCTCAAACCGATAGGTTGTCCCTGACGCTGGGCGTTCCCCTTGGAGGGGGTTCTCCCTATTCCGCCTTTGGGAGGTCCCAGGGTGACTCTCTCTCTGCATCGCGGTGGACCTGTTCCTTTGGGACTCCTCCCTGCCACCCCCCATCCGGCTCTTCACAAAGTCATTGGCCAGCCGCCCTGCATGTCGTGGGTTCTCTGGTTTTTGGTCCCTCAACCACAGCCTCAGGTCAGATGGGCACCGCTCATACAGTTGCTCCAGTACCAGCAGTTTAACCATGTCCCCTTTCGTCTGGGCCCCATCTGCCCACTTGCTGGTGTATCCCTCCATGCGGATGGCCAGTTGCACATGAGAGACCTCAGGGGTTTTATACTGACTCCGGAACTTCTCCCGGTACATCTCAGGAGTCAGCCCAAACTCGCGCAGCAGGGCCTGCTTGAATAGTTCGTAGTTCCCTTTCTCCTCCTCTCCCAGCTGGCGGTACAATGCCACGGCCTTGGGGTCCAGTAAGGGGGTGAGAACCTGGAGCCTGTCCGCAGGATCTACCTGGTGCAGCTCGCAGGCCATCTCAAAGGCATCCAGGAAGTCATCCATGTCCTCCCCCTCCTTACACTGGGCCAGGATGCACTTCTCAAAGCTCCGCGCAGTCCTGGGCCCTCCCTCGCTCACCGCAGTCGGGGGCCCGCTGCCCCTCAGCCTCACCAGTTCCAGCTCATGCTGACACTGTTTCTCTTTCTCCTCCAGTTCCTGCTGTCTTTGTCTCTCCTCATGTTCTCTCTGTCTGTCACGATCCTCCAGCTCTCTCAGTTTTAGCTCTCTCTCCCATTCCAGCCTCTTGCGAGCGTCACCGGGATGATCCCCTGCTGGGGGGGCGAGCTTCGCCGGGAGGATCCCCTGCTGACCGAGGGGGTCACGGTGCCCTCGGTAGCCGCTGGGCTCCTCCCCACCCTTCCCCTAGGCATAGGAATGGGGGGTCTTGGGAAGCCCTCAGCCGCCGGCTGACCACTCCCAGTGGGGACAGACACTGGTACCTGTGCTGCATCTGCCAGGCTGCTTCCCTCAGGGCAATCAGCTGGTCCTTGGTCAGCTCCCGTGCGCAGCCCCCTCGCTTGCACAGCTCCACCAGGTCACACATTGCGCCGCTGGCAACACTCCTGCTGGCCACTCACAGCCGGGGTGCCACTGCTCCCCCAACGGTTTCCAGGGGACCCCTAGTGCACCAGGCCTTTCTTGAAGGTCACCACCCTCTTCTGCCCGAGGGTCGAGCTGCAAGACTGCTCGCACCCTGGGTCCCCCGGGGGACCCAGTTACTGCAAAGTCCTTCTCACTGGGCACACACTCCCAGGGGTTAATCACCCCTACAATCGTCCCTTCGTTTTACTGCTCCCCAGTCACTTACTGCAGGAAGTGCTGTCCACGGGGTGCAGTATCTCCCGCTGCTGCCATCAGTTGTCACGGAGTGTGGGGGAGTCCGGCCCTGCTCCCCTCTTCCTGGGACTCACAGTCACTCTCAGCCAGCCAGTAAAACAGAAGGTTTATTGGCCAACAGGAACGCAGGTTACAGCAGAGCTTGTGTGCACAGCCAGGACCCCTCAATCGAGTCCTTCTGGGGGTTCAGGGTGCTTGGATCCCAGCTTGGGATACCCTGAATTCCAATCACCCAGCCCAAAACTGAAACTGAACTAACTCCCTCCAGCCGACCGATTCCTTTGTCCAGCTTCCCGGGCAAAGGTGCTGACACCCCTCCCCCCTACCTGGCTCAGGTTACAGGCTTAGATCTTGTCCCTCACCTAAAGTCAGCCCCGGCTCTCCCATCCCCCACACAGACAGTCCCTGCTGCATCACATCCTGTCACCTATTAACGTTATCTGTGTTATGGTCCATCACGCTGAACTCTGCACTGACACCAGCGCCATGTGGCCTTGTCCCAGCCCAGCCAAGTGAGGGACAGGTGATGAGTGCAGGATGAGGTGGCAGGATAAGCCAGGCCAATGACTGCAGCTTCTCGTGGGCACAGGGAGGTGGTGATGGTATCTCCTGGGATGCGCCTGCCCCTGCCCTCAGAGGGACGGAGCGAACTGTGAGGGGACAGCATGCTGCGTTAACTGCTGCTTATCTCCTAGGCGCCTGGCTCCCAGCTCAGGGTCTCCAAGGCGGGAGCAATTCTGCGTGTGGCAAAGGCAGGTCCCAGGGAGGGGCTCGTACCTTCTGGCTGTGCTCAGCTTGCTGACAGGTTTTCCCAGGACCCTTCGCTGCTTCCTGAACTGTCTCCTTTCTGGCTGGGGCCAGCGCCTGTCTCCCTCACACCTGCTCTGCTCTCCAATTCTTTGCCCTTCCCTCCTTTCTGTTTGCCACTTTCTGCCCTGCCTGCTGCTCTGTTGGTTCCATGTCTCTATTTCTCTGTCGTCCCCCGCCTGCCAGCACCGCTGCAGCAGCCGGAGATCACTCTCGCTCCTGGTCCTTCCCGCGCTTGCTCGCTGCAGCATGATCTGGCTCCCATTTGACCTTCATGCGTGCACACTGCTCCCCAGGAAGTGCCTCCCGCCTGACCCCTTCCCTCCCGCCTCGTGCTCACTCTGCTTTTCAGTGGAACTTAATTTATCACTGTCTCTTTATAAAGGTTCAGTATCTCCAGCTTCTCTCACCTCGCACTCAGAGCCGCACTGCTGCAGCGTCCGTGGCTGCCGGCCCCTCAATCTTCCTCTCTGTGCCTCGTCTTCCATTCCTCACTTCACCCTGCTCCTCCAGTGGGAAGGGACTGAGACTCAGGGAGGGCTGGGGAGATCTGGCACTGTGTTGCCCAGCCAGCCGGAGCAAGGTCCCAAGCCAAGTGCCCCCGTTACCCAGCCGGGCCCAGTGGCTACCATTGCACCTGCTGCCACAGTGCGAAGGTTTCAGGCAGGACCCGTAGTGAATGCACTAGCAGTGCATAGGTCCCAGGTGGCAGCACCATTCTATTGGTCTGGGGTGTGACTGAGGGCCCAATCCTGGCCCCATTGAAGTCTCTGGGTTCATTGTCACTAACTCAAGCAGGGTCAGGACTGGGCTCTGAGCGGGGAGGCTGCTGCTGGTCAGGTAGTCTAGGCTGCGCCCCCTGGGTCTGACCTCAGTGCCCCTGGAGCGAGGTGCCAGCTCTGCTCTGTGCTGGGAGTGGGAGAGGCAGGGCTTCGCGGCATCCCAGCATGCACAGTAGCCCAGCGTAGCATGTGCAGAGTTAATCCCGGGGCTGCGCAGGGAGCCTGAACCTGGTCCCTGTCCCAGCAAGGCCAGGTGTGGGAAGAGCGGGTGCAGCAGCGCAGAAAAGCTGTGCAATGTGCACAGTGCAGGCCGGCCAGGCAGCCAGAAGGCAGGCATCTCTGGAGCGACGAACCAGCCCACAGTTCTGAGTGGCAAGCTGCAGCGAGAGATTTGCTTTGCTGTGACTGACTGAGAGGGAACCGGCGGCCCCTGGTACATGGGGCACCATGTGACTGGCGTCTAATTGTGCAAGGAACAAATGGCTTCCTGTCGCAAGGCTGCACAAACCTTCTTGGGGCCCAGCTGGGGGCCTCCCCAGGCCCTGTTGTCATGCAAATGATCCTGGGGCGTGGAGCGGGGGAGGGGGCTCATTTCAGAGTTCTGCCCTTGTTCTAATTTGATTTTGAAGTGGCTGAGGCAGAAATGCTGCCACTCCAGCTGGCCCCCTCCCTCACCCCACCCACGCTCTAAATGGATCTCAGCACAGAATTAATTTGTCAGATTGACACTGATCGTTTGTTACAGAGGAGACTGGAGTCCATTCATTTGAATAGAAAACACTCCATCTTATCTCCTGCGTTTTCATGCCTCTGCTCTCACTTCTTAACCTTGGACAATAAGACTCATAATTTCCTCCCTGACACTGGGGCTGCTCTAGATAAGACACTTGGTTTTTAATCTTTTTCTCTATAGAATTTTAAGCCTGTTCCTGAAGGACACCTGCTGCCTGCCCATAACAACATGCCAGCCGCCTTGCCCAGTGAGCATGTGCTACACGTACTGGCCCCTGCTCACTCCGTGGGCCCAGAGAACACCCAGCGCGCCTCAGAGGATTGAAAAGAGCAGGAGGAAGTTGCCTCAGGAAGGCAAAGGGAGACTCTCTTCTGCCACCCAGGTGGCTCCTGGCTGGACCAGGACCATGGGGCTGTGTGCGCTGATGCCAGCTGCAGGAATGCAGGTACACTGGGGACACGCGGGTCCTGGCGGAAGCTCAGGACCAGCCAGGTCACTGTTCCACATGGAGCTTGGAGCACAAAGCCACAGGCACTGCCAGTCCCTCCAGTGCCAAGCTTCGCTGGGACCTGCCCGCTGAATTCTCCACACAATGATCTCCGCACCATGTCCATCGCTTCTCGCAGTCCTGCAATGTGCTGCCATGCAGAGCCACCACGTGCTGGGAGCGGTAGCTGCTTTCAGCTGCTTAGGGCCTCGCACTTATGGACTAATGCTAACACAACAAGCAAATGCTGCAGCGTGTCCAGGCTGTATCTTTGGTCCCACAGTGCAAGAGGGAGAGAGGCCGAGGGGCTGGTGAGGGCAGCCACGTCGAGCCAACGCGGGAGCGGTAGTTAGTCCCAGAAGCAGTGCGGGAGCCTGGCACTAGCTGGTTGATCTAACCAGGGCTCTTGGCTTGGTTAGGCTAAAGGAGAGGAATTAGCTTTGTCCTTACTTTGGGGGTGGGGGCAAATGGCTCTGTGGAGGGGCGTGGGGGGGCAAGTGGCTCTGTGGAAGGATGTGGGGAGGCGAGTGGCTCTGTAGAGGGGGTGAGTGGCTCTGTGAAGGGGGCAAGTGGCTCTGTGTGTTGAGGGGGCGAGTGTGTCCTGTGAAGTTTGGCCAGTGGGGTCAGTATTTAGAGAGTCCGAGGGAGACTGGTGGAGAAGTGGCAGAAAAGGCTGAGGATGTTTTCTAATGTTTCCTTTGCAAACAGTTTGTAACTTTGTCCAGCGCTCTGCCCGGGCGCCCCCGCTGGTCCTGGGGAGCCAGTGTGTGGCACTGGGAAAAGTCCTTCAGCCAGGAGCATGTGAAGTCAAAGCTGTTGAGTGCTGCTCTGTCCGCAGCCTCGCTGGAGCGGTGTCTGGCAGAGAAGAAGTTTTGTGAAGGGGAAGGCTTCTGGCTGGCTGGCTGCAGCACGGCTGATTGCATTGCTAGGCTGCGGAGCCAGGTGTCCTGACACTAAATAGCCCTGTCAGGACTTCTACAAGGCAAGGCCACAAGTATTTTGCGAGTGCCGGCACACCGGTGAGATAAGGGTTCACCTCCATGGCTCTGGCTGGAAATTAGGGGCAGGCAGCAGGAGGGAGAAAATGGAGATAAATGAGTGTGCCTTGTGGCTCCCTGCCCACAGGACACTGACATCAAAACTAAGTAAATAAAAAATCACCAGCCTTTTATCTGGGCACAGCTGTGGACGGACTCTGTGATAACTGTAAAGGATGAGAGCATGGCACGTGCCATAAAGGGCTCAGAAAGTGACCTGCCATCCCTCATCTCCAGTGCCAGAAAGCCTGTGGCCACGCTCCCATTCGGCTGGGAAAAGCAGAACACATGAACGCTAGTCACTTCTGCCAGCTGCCTTTCTCCCTGTGCTCCCGTCCCCTGGCTGCAGTTTCTGCTCTCGCTGCATGGACGATGCGTAACAGGGCACGGGCTGTCCCCATCTCTGTCTCCCTTCGAGCAGCCCAGGGACCCCCTGGAAAATGCCTGGTGTTGACACAGACTCTCCGGTGACACTGACACTGGCAACTCCTGCGCAGTGTGTGGCCCGTCAGGCTGGGTGATGCAGGAGTGCTGTAGTGGACGGAGAGGGCTTCACACCCCACCTGCCCTTATCTACGCTGGGCTTCCGGCAGTGCAGTGCCTCCCAGGGGGTGCTAGTGATTGCCGGCATTCAGAGCCCCATGTCGTCTAGACCTGCGCTGAGCAGGGAAGCCGTGGCGCTGAGTGCAGTGCAGTGCTGGGATGGTTTGGCCTGGCCATAGCCCCGAGCCCTGAGCGGGGCAAAGGAGCAGCACGTTCTCCTGCTCTGCCCACAGTGCATGAAGAGGCCCCGCACAGGCTACGGGCTGGCGTCACTGGCCTCTGACAGTTGTGTAAGGACGCCGAGCAGGCTGTTCTGTGCTAAGCATCTCATGTTTGTGCTGCAATGTGAGACAGCAGGATCTGGCCCTTGGGAGTCCACAGCCCCACAAGTTGCCACATGTAGGTTGAGGGGGTCCAAATTCTCACTATGGGGGCCTGGATGTGACCCCTCTCACAGCTACACTCGCTTCCTGCCCTTCCCCCTTCATGACCCCCATATCAATTACAGGCCACCCAAAGCTTGGGGTGCAGCTAATGGCACTGGCTGGGCACAGAACACAGTGGTGGAACTAGCACTGCAGCAAGGATGCCATGGTGCCCCTGCCCCGTATGATCCCTGGGAATACACTGCTAGGCTCCAGCCCCACGCAGAGCAGCCAGGCACCAAGCCCCACGGGAGAGGGATGAGATGTGGAGCTGGCGCCTGTGACCTCCAGGAAAAGGCATTTCCTGCTGCCACATCAGATGTGCTGGGTGGGTCTACGGCAGGTGCCAGCCTGGACCCACTGGTCTCTGTCCTTCACTCTTTGCTCTTTGGCTAAAGGCACTGAGAAAGCGTGAGGAATGTGTCACAGGCCCTAGGTATAAGGTGTGTGCAGTGTGCGCAGACCTGGAGCATGGTGTGCTGGGTTTGCTGTGAACATGTCACGTTTGTCCCACAGCCTCAGGGGCCAGGGCCAGACCATGCGTCTCTTTTTCCTCTCTGTGCACTCTGCTTTACAAATCTTCCTCTGCCTTCCACTGGGTCTGCTGCTGGAAACTGCTGGGAGGCATGGTGCTGAACAGAGCCTCAGAGGCTGGGGCCAAACCATGGCAGTGCCACACTAGCCTGCCGCTCATGCCCAGTTCCTTGGCATGGTCCCTCCTGGGGATCTGGCCAGCTTTCCCACATGGCTACTGACAGGCCTGGGTCCCTTCCTCCTTCTGAAATATGAAAATGCACTTTCCCAAGTCGTCCTTCACAGCAAGGAAAAGGCAGATCACATTCCGAATTAGTCTGCAAGAGTCGTGTTCCCTTGTCTCTTATCTAACTCACTGTAACAAGCTCTTTGCATTTATTCCACCAAATGTGCTGCAGAATTACGTTACAGCTCATGGCTGTGAGCCATCTGCGGAGAGAAATCCAGTTATACCTTGTATAATAAGTTCCTGACAATCTTACAGAGGACTCCGGGTCATAAAAGTCTCCTGGTTTTATCACCAGTAGCAGACATGGAGAGAAATTAAGTTGTCTTATCAAATGTAGATAATATATATCTCTCTGGAGTGGAAAGTTTCTGATGGATCTCTAAGAGTATTAGAACATCTAAGAGGGTTGAATAAAAATCCAAAGCAGGGTGGGCGACTGTTGGGGAACAAAACGCCCCCAAGGCACCAAGAGTGCAGAATTCCCAAAGCTGTCAACAGGAGACAGCCTTTGGGAAGCCCTTAAACTGAGAAATAAAGCAAAGGCCATTTGTAGTTAGGAGCAGTCCTGAAATGCCTGGTCTTCCCTCCCGTCTGTCCCCGGGTTGTAGCTTGCCATCTAGGTGTAACCCTTCTGGACGGTGGAGCCAGCAGCAACAAGGGCCGGGTTCCGTAGCTAGGGGTTTCTTTTCACCAGTACAACTCAAAGCGGCTCGAACGCATGCCCAGCGACCTGGGACAATTGCACACTACCCTGGGCGCCTCTAAGAGACAATACTTCCCACTCGCAAGCACAGAGTCTGAGTGCAGCAAAAAAATGTTAATAAAAGGAGAGAAGTAACTTGGCGTTAATTTGGGGAAAACACCGCACACAGGGCTCATAAACATAAACCATGAGCAAAAAGATGCACCCCCCAAGTAGGGTGAGCAGTGTCCTTTTCCCCTCAGGTTCTTAAGTCCAGCAACCCAACAGTCCCTTTCACGTGCCCGTCCCTTTCTGCACCCCACTCACAGTTGCTCTCCTTGGTCAGTGCAGCCCCAGAGTTCAGAGGTTCATCTGCAGACTTCACCTCCCACCCTGGGTGAAGGGGTAAGGAGGCACCTTACAGACTCCACTGCTCAGGAACTTGCTTGCCGCCCCGCCAGCCGACTGCCACACCTCTGTGCAGGGCTCTGCTCTGGCCCTCTCTGCCAGCCGCCCTGCTGGCCACGCACCACACCTCTCCTCCAGCCACCCACCAAGACGTCTTCAGGGCCCACCACTTAACACAGTTCTGAGTGATTTCAGCTGTTAGTGAGGGAGCCTGACTGCTGGTGCACACTGGGCAGTTTCTTGTAATAGAGACACTGTCCCCAAGCAGGTCTCATACTGAGACGTAGGTATCAGTGACTTCAGCTCTGCAGCGTGTAACAACTCAATTAAATCTAGATTAGCTCTTTTATTACACCATGAAGAGAAAAGTCAAACGGTGTCTAGAACCCTTAAAAGGGGCCCACACCACCAGGTACAAGTACCTGTCCCCACCCTTTATTGACCCATTGGGTGTTGGAACCCAGGTCCCCTGCCTAGCAAGTGCTGTGTAATGGCGGATGAGTCCCTCCATCAGGCTATGCCAGGTACAGTTCTGCTGCCCTCGGCTCACACAACAAGGCTAACAACCCTTTATTACTCCTGTCCCAATAATGAGGAGCCTGGGGATCCAGCACCAGCCAAAAGTGACTATTTGGGAAAGCAAATGAGATCAGCTACTGAAATCCTCTTCCACAGCTCATCGCTGGATGTCAGGGGAGAGCTCATTCAGACTCTGCTTACATAGGCATGAAAGAAAGAGCCTGCAGCGGCTGGAACACAAGCTGCCCCGGCAGCCCTGGGTGTTAGTCACAATGGGAAGAGGGGTGCTGGGAGGTTTGGTTAGTTTGCTAACTCCTGTGCTAGACTGCATGTCTGGTGAAGACGCTCTAAGCTGACTGGAGAGAGCTCACCATCAGCATAATGAAACTTCCTCCCCAGGGCGGCTGCTGTGTTGGTGGGTGGGAGCAGCTGTCCTGTAGATGTAGCACTGTGCACGCTAGCACGTAGGGCAGTGTAACTTACGTTCACACCTGTAACAATGTAATTTATACCCTCGTACATGGTAGTGTGGACACACTCTTCGAGCAATCCCAGGAGCTGCCCCAGCAGCAACTCAGCTTGCTGGGGATCCATGGCATTCAGGGTGGGTATTTCGGTGGCTTTCTCTCCTTTAGCACTGGGCGGGGTAACAGGGCTAAATGCTGAATGTCCTGCTGCTCTGCCATTGGGGAGCAGACAGTGGAGGGGCTGCAGCAGTGGGCACTGGGGCCATGGCTGTGGTGCCCCACGCGGGGGGCTGGCACACTATCAGTGAGGAACAATTCCTGGGAGATTTGAGGATGCTAAGACTCCAAGCAGGGCCCAGGCTGCTCTAGTCTCAGGCTCAGACAGAGATGGGCTCAAGCCTCGGAGTTTGGCTCTGAGCTTCCCAGGGGCTCCTGGAGGCTTTGGGGCAGCCCGTCTCCCACTCCCTGGTTCCACGCTAGCTGCTGTTGTGCGGTGAGCCCTGTGTTCCACTCCTGGAGGCTTTGGGCCATCCCGTCTCCCATTCCCCATCTCTACATTAGCTGCTGACAGGGGACAAGCCCATGTCCCCTCCCTCACCTTCAGGAACACTCAGCCTTACTCAGTCCCGGGACCTGAGTTACACCCTCACTTATGGTGCTGGGCCAGGCACTAGCCAGCCAGGCTGGTGCAGGGAAATGGTGCCTTGGAGAGGGTCCCCTCTCGTCTCAGGCTCTCTGAGGAGCAGCAGGCTGTGGGCTCAGGGCAGCCAGTGAACACCAGGGATTGGTACAACGGAAGCCACTGACAAGGAGTCTGTGAGGCTGAGGGGGAGCAGCGTGGGGCTTGAGGGGCAACAGGGAAGCAGTGTACTGGAGCACAGACTGGATGGGCCTATTATCACTGAAGGTTTTGAAGAGCAGGTCACCCCCTGCACCCACAGCATGGCTCCTGGTCATGGGCTGAGGGCTGACAACTGAGCTCGTTTGTGATTTACACCCTGCCAGGCAGTGGGGAGGCTGTAATTCAACCTGACCCTAGCCCCGTGTTGGCCTGTTCGGGCAGCCTCTGTACAGCCCGGCTCCTCGCCAGTCGCCTGCCTGGTGTGTGCACACCGAGCGGCAGGTGATGTTCAGGGCACCTCGTACCTTTCTGAGCGCCTGTTCTTTGGTCAATATGTAGCTCTCTCTATGAGCAGAAAGTGGTTGTCATGGCAATCCGGTCGTGGGCCCGACCCACGCTGCGAGTCGTTTGGAGCTAGACTGGCTCAGGCACTGGAGAGGGAGGCCCGGCCTTCCCTGGGATTTGTTGTCAATAAAATGCCTCCTCGCTCCCTGAGTGGGATGTGGAGAGACCAGGGAGTCCGGCTCTGTGGAGTCACTTTTCAAACCCTATTTTGTCCCTCACTCTCTCCTGCTCTGTTAGTAGGCGTCAAACAGCATTCGAGCCAGGAGCATGGCAGGCGGCCAGGCCGGCTGCTCCACAGCTGTGCCATTAACTGGTCACAGCCTGAGGGCTCCATTCTGCCTCCCACACCCAGCCCCTCTTGTGGCCCCTGCTCTCACACCGCAGTCCCCTTCGCCCATGACCCCCTTTGGCTCCTCTCCACACCCCGGCTGGCCACTGCGACAGGCTCCCTCAGCCCAGAAAGCCGACATGGCCCCAGCCTGTGCCCTGGCTCCCCTCAGAACCCTGAAAAGCCCCCTTACCGCTGCCACCTGGCCTTTCTCCCTCCTTACCCTGTGATCGGACCTCCTCCTTCTGCACCCCATCACGTGCCCCTCTCTCCTCCCCGACTCCATCATCTGTCCACATCCTCATGCTGTCAGCTCTGCGCCTGGCTACCAGCCCACCCCTCCCCACGGCTAGCCCCATCAGCACCAATGCCACAGCAGCACCCGCGGGCCTGCTGGCTCTGGCTCTGTGCATTGGTGAGACAATCACAGCAGCTGTCTGAGCCACGTCACCCACACATCCATCGCCCTCCACAGCGTGTGGCTTCCCATCCCTCCCTGACCCCCCGCCCAGCTCCTGCTCCACACTGCGTTCAGCTCCCATCGTGCAGCAGGCTGCACAACACAGGCCTGCCCTGCAGAGCTGACAGAGGGGGACAGGCGAGTGGGTCCAGACACCACAGAGATTTGCAGAGCATTGGAGGGTAGTAGGTGCCAGCTCTCCCCAGCCACCCCTTGGCCCAGCTGCCAGGCACTGGCTGTTTTCTGATGGGCACCAGAATGGCCTATGAGATCAATGAATGGCCACAGCTTTCCCCAGAGATGCCTGCGAAAAGAGCTGGAAAGGTATGGGATCAGGCCCTGCAGGGCTATGGAGACCAGCCTGAATCTCCATGCCCTGTGGGCCTGCCTACCCAGCCCGGCTGGAGTCAGAACCGTTCGGAGCCCGTCTGCATAAGCAGAGCTGTCAGGATGGAGTTTACAGCTTTTCCAGCCCTTTTCTTTCAGCCTGTTCTGTGCACAATGAATGCTGAAGCTTTTTATTTTTGTGTAGAAATGTGTGTCTAATGAATTAGCAACGGACTGGAGCCGAACATGGGTAATTTAAACTGAACATTCACTCAGAATCATCCATCAATTTCTTACCACATTAAAATCGACAGGCTTCTCCTAGAGAGTGCATTTCTGCAGCCGCCCCAGTGTGCTGCCATAGACCCGGCATCTCCTGGCCTGACATCCGTCTGCAGATGTGACATGACAGCACAGGATAGAATTGTCAACAAAAATAAATAAAAAACTCAAATGCAAAGCACACTGGTGCAGAAGGAGCCAGCCGGCCTTGAAGAGCAGGGAGCAGCAGGTACCAGTTATATTGGGGACTGTAGCAGGGTGGTCACCCCGCTCTTGCCCTGAAGGGCTTAAAAGTGCCCTGGGAGAGGGCTGTGATGGGAAAAAGCTGGGCTGATTGGGGGAAAGCAGCCACAGGTGGGGCCATGCCCCAATCAGGCCACAGCTGGCCCTATAAGAGGGCTGAGGGCCAGAGAGGAAGAGGAGACACTCTCTTTAGCTTACTAGAGAGAGAAGGACCTGGCTGCCTGGGAAGTTGAGGTGGGTACCCTCAGGCATGGAGCAGTGCTGGGGAAAGGCAGAGGGAACTGGGGAGCTCCAGCCTAGCTGAGCCCCAGGCTGCAGGCCGAGTTAAGGGCCCACAAGGGTACTAGGGCTGCAGAGGGGCTGCCCAGATATAGGTGGAGGCAGCTGGTCCAACCCCTCCTTGCCGATGAGTGGTTTACAGACTGCAGTCTGCCCCAGGGAGCGGGGGTTAGATGGTGACTGGCAGTAGCCACTGAGGCAAGGTGGGGATATGGGGTTCAGGAGAGACCCAGAATGAGGGGTACTGCAGTGGGCAGAACCCTTGGGGTCTGGGAAGGACATGGGTCCAGTGGCAGGTGAGCACTCTGGGCTGGAAAGAGCTAATTCCCTGGATGGCCAGCAGGAGGTGCTGCACCAGTGAGTCATCACTTCTCTACTGCACCATAAGTCAACAGCTGGCTAGCCAAAGAGGACTGGGTCCTCTCATTTCTAGTCAACGGGAATTTCCTGCTGTTTATGGTTTCACACGAGCCCCCAGAGGCTGACCTGCCACCACACCCCCCCGAGCATGTTAGCAGCTACTGGAAGAATCAGGATCTGACTCAAATTCTGAGGCCTGGTTTACACTTAGAATTTGTATTGACCTAACTACATCATGGGTGCGAAAAATTCACACCCCTTTGTGCAGACACTGTGCCAGCCCAACCCCCGGTGCAGACATGGCAAGGTTGGTGGAAGAACTCTTCCATCAACCTAGCTACTGCCTCTTGGGGAGATGGAGTCCCCATGGCAACAGAATCCCCCGCCCCCACCCCGGCGCCCTGGGAAGTGTCTACACTATGGCATAGCGTCCGTCGCGTTCACATGGCCTGATCCAATGGCATGCTCCTCGGGGGGCGGCATGGAAAGCGCTGATGCTCCAGCCTGAGGTGAGACTAACCCAGCTTGGATCGCAGCTTGTTTGGGTGTGTGGAGAAGGAGTGGTTGAAATGGGCCCATTCGGGAGTTCTCTGCATAACTGTGACGTTATTGATATAAACTGGGACCATATAGAACATGGGTTGCAACCACGGTTCTGTAGTGGCACCAAATTATATGTAAAGGGGGTCATATAAGGTGTCTAAGACCAGGTTACGGGTTACTGGTTATGATTATGCTGTCTGTATGTCTGTATCATTTCTGTAGTTGAAGTTATGAATATTGGCTGTGTATTGTCTGTATTTCAAACTTGTTCTGTGTTACTGGAAAAAGTCTCGACAAGCTGGTCAGCTCTGCTTAGCCTAGCTTGATGGCCATTAGTCACCACAAACTACAACAAACTGACCCATCGAGAGAAGGCGGAGTACCCCTGTGACTCACTGCATGTGAGCAGAAACTGCCCATGTGATCTGAAACTCCATTTGCTGTAACTTTCACAGTAGGAAAAGAGGAGGTGGCTTTACACACCTGGAAAGTCTATTAATAAGCGAAGGCCTCAATCTCCATTTTGTCTTCAATCCGCTGTCTACCTCTGGAGGACTTTGCTGCAAGCTGAAGCTCTACACAAGGGGACTGATGAACCCCATCCCAGCGGGGGATGTCTCCAGAACTTAAATTTGAACCTTGCAGTTTACTCCATCACGCTGAACAAGCCTAACTAAGGAACTTTGCATACTGTGTGATCATTTCAAGTTATACCAATTCTAGCTCTCACCTCTAGTCCTTTTTCCTTTATGAATAAACCACTTTATAGTTTTAAGATGCTAAAGGATTGACAACCAGCGTGATGTGGGTAAGGTTCTGATGTTGTATATTGACCTGGTCTGGGGCTGGTCCTTTGGGATCCGGAAGAAAACCTTTTTCTTTTACTGGGGTGTTGGTTTTTATAACATTCATCCCCAGGACGTGTGGGGACTGGTGGTGATACTGGAGACTGAGTGTCTAAGGAAATTGCTGGGTGACTTGCGGTTAGCCAGAGGGGTGACACCGAAAGTATGTTGTCTGGCTGGTTTGGTTTGCCTTAGAGGTGGAAAAACCCCAGCCTTGGGCTGTGACTGCCCTGTTTGAGCAATTAATCCTGATTTGGCACTCTCAGTTGGGTCCCGCCAAAACCACATCGTCACAATAACCCTCCTGCGCATGCCTGCCTGCTCCTGGAGAAGGGAAAAGTCACATGCAAAGCCAGCCAGCAATGAGTGAGCAAGGACAGGGCCACGGGCCTCCTGGGTTCTGCTGCTGGCTGCACTGCCATGGGCCTGTCCCTTCTCCTCTCTGTGCCGCACTCCTCTGCCTGCAGACTGGGGACCTGTTCCACACAAGGTCTGGGCAGTGACTGGAAAAGCTTTTGCTGCCCTCTGCCATAGGGCCTAGGGATTTGTCAGTGGACTGGCTAGTGGGAAGGGCTAACTTGTCTAGCTGATTGACACCGTCTATGCACCTTGAACAAGAAGTCTCCTCCTTTTCTAATGCACCAAGGACCCTGGTGACAAACTGAGTTGGATTTAATTTAGCCCTGTGACTGGGAAATTTAATGAGGCTTCAGCCTCAGTCCCTTTTGGCTCCTAATCAGCATCCTACCTCAGGCCCTCTCCAGTACTAAAACATCCCGCATCATTAAACTTAGTGTATTTATTTGCATGTGGCCAACTGAGCAATGCTGCACATGGAGGGGGTGGGGAATTTGTTTCTTCCTGACCCCTGCACTGGCCAGTTTGGGCCCTGAAACCTGAACTTGGAGGTGATACATCCTGATGGTCAAGTTGGTGTTTTGGGCAAAAATCTTCAGCAGTAGCTAGTGTCTTCAGGTGCCCAGCTTGGGAATCCTTGGGGGTGGGGCAGGCTGCCAGGACGTGCTGAACACCCACCCTCGAAAAAGCCACCCCATACACTGAATAGCTCAGCTTCAGGGTGTGCTTCTGCCACCATGTTAGTGGCACCTGCACGTCACCTGGTGCCACGGCTCTATTCCATGCCCCTTGAAACAGTGTGAGTCAGATTCTCATCCTGGGACCTGACGCAAATAAGGCCCCCCAGTGTGAGATGCTGTAGCTGAAATGGACTGAATCCCCTGGGCAAGAGAGGTAGTGATACAATTCACAAGCACAGCTGGGTGGGCGCATTCGGAACACACACGTCTATACATCGCAGGCACACTAACGATGGCACAAATATGCTGAGTGAGTGAAATGTTGTTTCAGTGCCTGGAGCACTAAAGGCCTGGAGTACGTCACCTGGGGCAGGAGCGCTGGGTCAGCGTGCAGGCTGTGTCTATGTGTGGAGGCTGTATGCCTCTCTCCGCCTGACTGCCCACCCACTCAGCAGTAACAAGCTCCCCTCCTGCTTGGTTCGCCCAGAGCTGCTCACAGGGGAAAGATTACGAAGGGAAAAATCATCAGAGCAAATGTAATTGTTGGGATAACTGCTGATTGTTGAGTTTGCAGACAAAAAAGGATGGCTGGGGTCAGTTGTAATTGGTAAATATTTGTCTATCTAATCAAAAGGCCTTTTAATTAACAATTTTATCCTCACAACTGGTTTAATTTAAAAAAAACAAACTTTTGCAGAAAGTCAATTAAATCTAACAGATGGTGAGGAAAGTCTCGGCATCAGCAGATCTTGCCATCTGCCACGGCGAAGTGGGACGGGGCTGCCAGATTGGAGGAACCGAGTGCCAGTCATTGAGGACAGCTGCTGGGGAGCTGGGGCAGCCAATGGAGGTGACTTGCCGGTACCTGTGCTTGCCTCTGAGTGGAGGCAGCCAGGTGGGTGCTGGGGTCTGTGTAGCACCATGGCCATGCACACATGGGGCCAGCACTCTGCCGCCTGCACCAGGGAGTCTGGCTGAAGCATGAGGTGTGAGCATGAGGGCTGCTCGAGCCAGGCGCCCAGCTTGCCATGTGCCTCGGGCAGGAACCTGAGGCCTGAGCACCGCGGGGATATGGATCTTCTGTCGCCGTCCGCTGGCTTCCAGTATCTGGGAGCCAGGGGAGCTCTAGTGAACCCTTGGGCCTGGGCGGGACAGCCTGGGTGTCTGCAGCTGGTGCTCCTTGGCTCTGCTCTCCCCACTGTGCACAGAGACCAGGCCGGGCTGCCCCTGCTGCCCCAGGGCGAGGGCCATGCCCCCACTGCTAGCTTTACACCTGCCTCTGCCTTCAGCCCCGGGGGAACCCAGCGGCTGCCGCCTTCCCCTGCAGCTCCCTCTCCCAGCAGAGTGCTGACACCAGGCTGAGGGACCGCTGGGCGACCAGTGCACGAGTGAGCCCCGAGGGGGCTGAGCGAGAGCTCACGCCCCCTCCCCGCAGGCAGTGGAGGGGAGTGCTCTGCTTTGCTTCCTTCTCCATGGCTGTGCCCCCTGGCTGCCCCCCAGCTCCCTCATCTCCTGCCCTGTCTCTGTTCTTCCAGCCCGTGTGCTCCCGGGGAAGTTGGGTCTGTGACTTCCCCCCTTCGCAGGTGAGGCAGCCTGGCAGCTCCTACACCTGCTCCTCTCACACAATCAGGATGTGCAGCCCCTTGAGTCTGGCACTTGCCTCAAGAGAATTTGCTCTGATTCCTCTTCCTCAATCAGCCCCTCTTCAGGCCCAACTCCGTTCCACTCGCTGCTGATTGCCCCTTTGTTCCCTGCGATGCTGCCGCCGCGGCTCACCGAGGCAGTCGGGATGGTGGGTTTCTGCAGGAGGTGCTCCCAGCCTGGCCGCTCCCTTGGTTTTCTTGTCACTCCTTTGCTGGGCCTGGGAATGTGACTTCCAGGGAAGGATACTGGGGAGCCCAGAGGCTCCCTGGGCCCTGCCCAAACCTAGGGCTACACACAAAGGCATTGAGCAGGGAGGGCAGCAGCCTCAGACTTAGCCGCCACCTTCACTGCCCTCTTGGGCTGGAGTGACAGGACCTGGGGCTAGGATCCAGGCCAGTGGGACCCTACGGCTTTTCAAAGCATGTGCCCAGCCTGGTGCCAGGGCTTGGGGGCACCCTCTGCTTGCGTTCCTCTGGTGTTGCACTGGGCAGAACGCAGGGGATGGCATTTGCTGGGGTCCTTCCTGCTCATGCGGCAACTCCATTGCTCCCTGGCATGTTGCCAGAAACCCAGGGCCAGGTTGTCTTTGCTGGCGGCCCTGCGCATTGTGCAAGACGGCTGGACTCGGGGCTTTGTTGGTCTGGCCATCCTTGTACAAGTCGATGGACACCCAGGAGAACCTGGAGCCAGGGCTGGTATGAGGCAGATGAGGGGAATGGGGGCATGAGGATACCCTCCCGGAGCCAGTCTGTGCGAGGTTGATCCCCCAGACAGCTCAGGGCATGCCAGGGATTGCTGGGGAGTGGGAGAGCTACGTCCCGACGGCTGGGCCGC
Source organism: Chelonoidis abingdonii (assembly GCF_003597395.2). NCBI lineage: Eukaryota > Metazoa > Chordata > Testudines > Testudinidae > Chelonoidis > Chelonoidis abingdonii. The sequence goes on from NC_133782.1 coordinate 634,951, forward strand.
TCCAGATCTGGCCCCCTGCATTCACAAGTGCCTTTGGTCCATACAGCAGGCGGGAGCCTGGCCTCAGGGGGTGGTGCTGGGAAGACTTTGGAGGCAGATAGCCACTTCTCAGCACAGCTATGGGGATCTGCAAACCTGTTGTCATGGAGTGTGGGGAAGTCAGGGCCCTGCACCCCTCTTCCTGAGATTCACCGTGACTCTCAGCCGGCCAGTAAAACAGAAAGTTTATTAGATGACAGGTACCAGGGGCGGCTCCAGGCCCCAGCATGCCAAGCGCGTGCTTGGGGCAGCAAGTCATGGGGGGCGCTCTGCAGGCGCCACGAGGGCGGCAGGCAGGCTGCCTTCAGTGGCTCGCCTGCAGAGCATCCGCTGGTCCCACAGCTTCGGAGGACCTCCCGCAGGCACACCTGTGGGAGGTCCCCCGAAGCCATGGAACCAGCGGACCCTCCACAGGCAAGCCGCCGAAGGCAGCCTGCCTGCTGTGCTTGGGGTGGCAAAATGCCTTGTGCCACCCCTGACAGGAACACAGTCCCAAGCGGAGCATGTAGGTACAGCCAGAACCCCTCAATCAAGTCGTTCTGGGAGGTTCAGGGAGCTTAGACCCCAGCTTGGGGTTCCCTGCGTTGCACCTCCCAGCCCAAGCCTGAAAACAAAACCTCCTCCAGCAGCTCTCTTCCCCCTCCTCCCTGCTCCTCCTCTCCTTTGTTCAGTCCCCCAGGCAGAAGGTGTCACTTCTCCCAACCTCCCTCCTGGCTCAGGTTACAGCTCAGGTAGCTTCCTTCAAGGGAAGTCCCCCATCCCCAATGTAACCCCCCTGCGACATTCCCAGGTCAAATCCGCCTTGCTTCCTGCTCCATCACACCTGTCACCGACCAGCTGCGCTGACCTGGGTACAAAGGAGATGCTGGCCCCTGGCTTTGTTTTCACTGCATTTCCCTAGGACCCAGCTCCCCTGGGCAGCACTGCACAGCACTACAAGCCGCAGCACCGGGGGCGGGTAACAGAACCTGCCCCCACCCCAGCTGCCAGAAAGAGCAGAGCTCAGTGCTTTCATCACCCTGGGAGATGGCTCGTTCCTCCCGCGGCCCCCGCCCCATACCCGCTGGCCTGCAGGCTGCGGGCAGGGCACTGCTTCATGCATGTCTGTTAGGAGGCAGAGTCAGTACCTACGTGATGCTGGGGATGGTTAGAGCAGGATTAACAGTGAGACTGGGAGGAGCAGGTTGTGAGAGTGGGAGGGGAGACCCTGCATTGTCCTGGCAGGGCCCAGAGGAACCTGCATTCTGCATGGCTGGGGGAGACCCCACACCGTGCAGGGCCGGGCTCCCTAGACCTGGGGCTGGTGTTCAGCCCTGTTGGTGGTGCAGCCCGTGCTCACAATGCAGGGTAAGAAGGCAGCTTTTCTCCTCATGCTGATGCCCTGTTGAAGTTGGAGACTGTGCGCTGGTCTCCTCGCTGCTCTGAGTCATTCGAGCACCTACCCCCCGTACAGCAGGCTACGCTGGCCAGGTCCCTCCTGTCTGTTGGCTGGGTCAGCATCTGGGAGCCGGCACCCCCTGCAGGGCCAGGGCAGATCCCTGGGGGCCAAGGGCACTACGGCCAGCCCAGGTGGGGCGACAGGCAGCGGTCTCCTGCTGCTGCCCCAGATGCACCCAAGTGTAGCTTAGGGGGGAGGCCCCATGTGCTGATCTGCCAGACTGGGAGGCCCCTGCACTGACCCAGGATCTAATCCCCAAGGTCCAGTTTCCACCTGGTCCTGCCCCCTGAGGTGGGAGCACTGCTTCAGCACCCCTTCCCCTCACTCTGGCTGCTGGCCCTCCCTCGTGGCCACAAGTCCTGCTTTCCTTGCAGCTGCCAGCAGTGCAGCTGGGCGCGGCAGGGAGGCAGTTCCAGGGCTGGGCGCCTGAGGGGCTAACTCTGGGTCACAGGGTGGGGAGGTTTCAGGCAGTGCAGTGGGGAAGGGGCTCTGGCTGTTGGTAGCATGTGAGGGAGGGTTTAGCCTGAATCCTCCCAGACAAAATCCTGAAAGTTCCTATTAACACAAGAGACGTTCTGAGTCCCATGGGGCTGACGGGCTGGTTAAACACCTGAGCCAGTGGCAGTGAGGCATGGCGCCTGGCGCCATCCTGTGCACACCGCCGCAGGGTGACATGCCAGCAGCTATCCCTCAGGCTTGAGCCACCCAGCAAAGGCAGCGTGATAATGTGCTAACAACGTGTGAGGCATGAGGCACCAAGGGGCCACAAGGAGAGCATGACAGCGCCCTCTTGCCCAGGCAGGCTGTGCTGCTGTGCCAGGGGCTTTCAGACGTGGCCTCTCAGGGGCCACTGGGGGCACAGGAGCGAATGGCCCATGGTGCAGGCCTGGCCTCTAGTGGACAAAGGACCGAGGTGCTGGAGCCTGGCAAGCCAGTCCCAGAACAGTTCCTTGCTCCAGAAGCAGCAGTGGGAGCTGCCAGCCTCCCACAGAGATCAGGAGCACTGGGGCTAATGCAGGGGAGGGGCAGGGGGGAGCTTTGGCAGGGCTGGTATTGACCTGTCCAGCTAGCCGTGAAACGCTCACTGACCCACTCCCCTGGTACGCTCGCTCCATGCTTGAACTGTTGGCCTAACGATTTCAGGCATCGCCCCATTTTCTGGTATTATTCTTTTCCGTTGTTCCTGTCGCAGTTCAGTAGCCATGAGTTATTGAATGTCTGCTCCCTCACTAACTCTTTATTTCCACCTCAGTACATTGGGGACAGCAGCATGCTCCACTCCACTCCGACAGAGTGTGCGGTGCAGTGAGAAGCCAGCAGGGATTAACACCCCCATGCGGCAGAGACACGCACACTGGTCCCTGCCCCCCTGCATTCCACCCACCCGTGCAGGCGCTGCGGGGCACTGCCCAAGCAGAGGGGCTGCCCTGAAAGCTACAACACAGTAAAAACTGGCTAAGTCATCGGTCTCAAAATGTAACTAAACTGAGACTGGCCCTGCAGCAAGTGTCTTTCCAGTGGGCCCCATGGGGAGGTTTTCTTGACCCTACGCTCGTTAACATTTTATATCAGAAACCTGGGAGAAAACATATACTCACCACCGGTTACGTCTGGCCATGGTACAATAACTGGGGGAGTGATCATTAACACTGGGGACAGGTCACTGCTACAGAGTGATTGTGACTGCCTGCTAAGCTGGGCGCAAACCATTGTAATAGGCTCAGTGTACATGGACACATCTAGGGCCAATGCCTGTCGGCCACACTGACAGGGTGGGGGGGACTCTGGCAAAGATCCAGGGGTGGTGCAGGGTAATCAGCTGAACACAAGCCCCCAGTGTGACCCTGGGGCCAAAAGGGCTAAAGCGATCCTGGGACGCACAAAAGGGAATCTCAAGCAGGAGCAGGGAGGGTATTTTATCTCTGTATTTGGCCCTGATGTAACTACTGCTGGAATCCTGTGTCCAGATCAGATGCCCACAATTCAAGAAGGAGGTTGATAAACTGGAGAGGGGGCAGAGAAGAGCCATGAGAATGATTAAAGGGTTAGAAAACCTGCCTTGTAGTGATAGACTCAGGGAGCTCAAGCTATTTAATTTAAGAAAGAGAAGGTTAGGGGGTGACTTGATCACAGTCTATAACTACCAACATGGGGAACAAATATTTAATAATGGGTTCGTCAATCTAGCAGAGGAAGGTCTAACAGGATCCAATGGCTGGAAGTTGAAGCTAGACACATTCAGAGTGGAGATAAGGTGTAAATTTTTAAATGAGAGTAATTTGCCATTGGAACAAGCTACCAAGCATCCTGGTGGATTCTCCATCACTGAGCACTTCAAATCCAGACTGGATGTGTTTCTCATAGATCTGCTTTAGCAATTACTTCAGGGCAGTTCCCTGGTCTGCGTTATCCAGGAGGTCAGACTGGATGACCATAATGGTCCCTTCTGGGGTTGGAATCTATGACTCAGATTCTGCACGCTGCCCAATCCTGTTTGTTTGGGGGGGACCCCTGCAGGTTCATGGCTGCTGCCCTGATGGTAACGGAGCTAGTGGGCATGCTGTCTGGAAAGGCAGCTCTCCACAGAGCCAATCAAGCTGCTAATCCCCAGCAGGAGGTTGAGGAGTTGATAGCAAGATGCTGGCAGCTGCACCTGTTCCATGCTGTGTCACCCAGATCCTTCCCTGCAGGCAGCAGCTGATGCATTGGCACCATGGCGGCATCCCAGCCCTGTCTGCTTGACGTCCCCTGAGCTGTGCTGTGCAATGACCCTGAGCTCTCCTGAAACAGGTCAGCACATGCTGGGAGCCAGGACTCCTGGGATCTACTCTTGTCTCTGAAACGTATTCCTCTGTGTCTGTGGGCAAATCTCTCACCGCTCTGCCTTGGCTCCTCATCTGCCCAGGGGAGCTCCCTCACACTGCCTGGTCCAAAGGCAGGGCCGGGGGCAGTGACTGGTTGTGCAGGTAAAGCCTCTAAGTGCTGAGCATGATGGGCCTAACCCAAACCTTAATCTGAGGCCAGTACATTGGACTGCAGACCCCAGGGCTCCTGGTCGCTGAGCACAAACGCCCGGCACAATGCTACCGTTAGCGGGGCGTGACGTGGGGCGCCTGGGCGGGGGAATAGCCACAGGAGTGGGAACATGGCCATTGTACGCAGTGCAGTGAGCCCAGCACAAGATGCTGAGCTCAGATTGGGGCGACCCTTCCAAAAGGATGGTGAAAGATGGGGAATTTCAGAGAAGAGCCACAGGAAAGAGTTGTGGGCTGGAAAACCTGCCTCCCAGAGCAAGGCCAGCAAAGCGCCACCCGCCCAAGGCCGGCTGAGAGGGCTCAGTCCTGGACCCCTGCGGGAGCTTGCTGCAGTGCCCCAGGGTGAGCAGAGCCATGGGAGGCTGGGTGGCCTGGGGCTTCAGTGGGGAAGGTGCTAAGCCGCCCTCTGTGGTGAACCAAGGGAACTGCAGCTCAGGGACTGCTGGGGGCACCGGGGTAAAGTGCAGGGAAGTTTGGGGTGATTCAGTGCTTATGGTCCTGTTGGGGAATGAAGGAAGAGGAGCTGGACACTGAATGCGCCTGGGCTCACCCTGACTGTCTGTGCAGGGAGGCAGGGTTGGGCAAGGGTGGCTGGCACAGGAGCAAAGGGCTTTTGTGTGCTGCTAGGAGTGGCTGCTCCATTGAGGTCCCAGGTGCCACGGATCCCTCTGCAGAGCACTGAGTGGCAGCTGATGCACACCAATGGGCAGCACAGAGCGGAGAAGGCCAGTGCAATGTGGGGCAGTTTTCCCTATCTACAAGAAACTCGCTGCAGCTGGCAGAGCCCTGGCCCCACCCTGAGAGCCCTGACCCATCTGCGTCCGAGTCCAGCAGCCCTGAGTGGAGAGAAAGGAGCGGCACTGTCCAGGTACCGGGGAGGCAGAGTCTTACCCTACACTGTCAGTCTACCAATGGCTGTTTGCCCCAGTAAAACTCTCTCTGTGTTAAAGCCCCAGGCCCTGTGCTGGCGAGCCCGGCCTGTCAGGGTGCCCGAGGTGGGATGTTGTTTCCCACGTTTCTGGGTGCGGGGTGTTTGAGTCTGGAGAAGGAGCTGCAGACAACAGCTGACAGTCGGGTTGCGTGTAGGTAGCTACGTGCGAGGAGCTGTCTGAGCTGACAAAGGCAGAATGAAATCCAGTGGTTGGAAGCAGTAGCCAGGCAAATTCAGACTGGAGCTAAGGTGCATCTTTTACCAGAGAGGGGAATGAACCATTGGCACAGCTGAGCTAGGGCCACGGTTCAGCCCTGCGCGGATAGAAACCCGCAAGGCTCTCGTGGGAACCACAGCAGGGACAGGAACAGAACATGGGGCTGCCGCTCCCAGGAGCCAGCGCCCCGCACCAGGAGCTCCACCAGCGCGGCTGTACCGCCCGCAGCCCTGCCTACCACAGCAGCTGTCCCTGGTCACGCTCTTGTGTTAGCCGTGTGCACACCCCCAGATGGGAGATGCAGAGAGCTGCGTGGCAGGGCTGGGGCAGGGCTGCGGGTGGTACAGCCGCACTAGTGGAACTGCCGGTGCAGGGTGGTGGCTCCTGGGAGCAGCAGCCCCATGTTCTGCTCCTTTTGTCACTGCGGTTCCCAGGAGAGCCTTGCGGCTCCACGGATCCTGATTTATCACCATGAATATCCGCTGCCACACAGGGCTCTAGCCAGGGTGGATTAGCTGTTGTCTGGAGTCTTTAAATGAGGACTGGATGCCCTGGAACGGAAGCTCTGGTGGCTGCAGGAGTCCCTGGGTGATGTTCTCTGGCTGGGGTTTTGCAGGAGGTTAGACTGGACCCCTTAGGGCCATAAAAATCTATGAACCCTGCAACTGCCCTCCCAAGTGGTGGGGACCTTTGGCTTCAGCTTGGTAAGCAACGGCTGAGACCTCTCTGTCGCTCGTCACTCCTGCATTTGCACAGGCAGAGCCCCAGGTCTGATTGGGTACACTTAGCAGGATGTCCTTCTTCCCAGCTTCGGTTGGGGTTTGCGCTGCCCATGGCTCCAGGGAGAAGAGGAACCAGCTCTGCAGCAAGCAGAGACCTTGCACCCCGGGGTATGGAGCACTCGTGGTGTGGGGCCACTAACCTGGCTGCTCTCTAGCATTTACAGGAAGATTCTGTGCCTGGTTGTAGGAGATTAAGAGTCTTGTGTAGCTAACAGGTGTTAGAGGCTCTCCAATGAATCTGATCAGAGGAAATACGGTTCTTGTCCCAGGATCAGGCTACATGGGGTTTTCCAGGGCCCCTGGGGTGTATGGCGAGGACACTCACACTCTAAAGACTTTGACTGAGCTCGATGGGCTACAGTCAGTGCCAGGCCATGCTTTGGGGGTGCAGTTTTAAGCCATGTCAGACAAGCTGCAGTCATTGATACAGCATCGACAGAGGAAAACTGGCTCCTCTGGGAGGGACATTGTGGGTTGCTGATGTATACATGGGGCACAGCTGTGGGTGCTGGGCCCTCCTGATGTGCTGGGCCTTGCAGGTGCATTAGATTGGGCCTGATCATGGAAGTTTATTAGGGGCTTGTTGCTACTGGGGCCTTGAAAGCCAGGGTACTGGGCAGTGATGTGGGCCTCAGAACGGCTTTGGGGTGCTGGGGCTGATCTCTGAGTAAGAAATCTGGCTGGGGCTGGGTAAGGGCAGTGTGTGCTTAGCAGTTCCTGCTCCAGAGATGTTTTTCTTGGCCTGAGAGCTGGGGCACCAGAGTGTGGGTAGGCGACGTCCTTGGGGCCGCAGGCAAGGACTGTGCTGGGGGATGGCGGCAGCATAGGTGGGCGTGTGGGTATTTCCTGGCGCGGTGGTTCAATGGTTGATTCATGCCTGGAGATCTGGTGAGACCCGTTGATCTAGCAGCTGAAGTGGCTGTTTGCCAGTGTGTCCCTGTAGCCATGGTGCCTCTTATGAGACTAATTTACACGCACATTCCCTTGTGTGAACCCCCAAAGGGCTCCAGAAATGCTGGCAGACTAACACCCCCAGGGACACCAGCCACCATCAGCGGTAATGAGCATGGGAAGTGGGCTCATGAGAACGACCCCTGGGAGAGGCATTTAACAGTGTGTGGAGCACCCCTTTGCACCAGGGGACTGTGCTCAGAAGCCATGGGGCCATGAGCCAGAGTCCAAACTCTCTGGCATGGACACGCCCACCTGTACATCTCTCCCGCCTGCCACCAGCTCCTCCCTTCAACTCTGGCTATATCCCTCACACTGGGCCAGAGCTCCATCTCGTGGCATGCAGTGCCGCTGAGGAGTCTCCAGCACTGGCCAGTTCCTCTTCCCCTCACCCCACTGCCTGGGTCCACCCTGAGAGGCAGTGGGAGGTGGCAGCAAAGTCACTTCTGTTGCTGCCATAACAGAAAGGGCCTAGGGCTCTGGTGCAGGGATCTGCGGCTTCAGTGTGGCTCAGGTCCCCAGTCTCCAGCAGGGTGTCGTGTCCCATGTGTCTGGAGGCTGAGATCAAACCTGCAAACTCCAGCTTCTGTTTGCCCCCTGAGAACCTCCCCTCCAGGAAGCGAGTGTTGAGGCAGCAAGGGGCTCCTGGAGAAGATGGCCCTGAAGACTGTGCTGGAGTCTAGAGAGGACTGAGCACTGCAATGCCTGTTTGGGCTGCAGGGTCCTAATTCCTTGGGAAGCCGAGTGCATGTGGCTCGTGCCAACTCAGAGAAGACCAAGGCAAATTGACGCTGGCTGCAAACCCCTGAGCCCAGTGCCACCTGCCACTGTCTCTGAGTGGCACAGCCTCCTGCCACTGCCAGGTGGCAATGGCAGGTTGCTGGGCAGTGGCTGCTAATGGACACTTCTGCGATGGCCGCTCCATTGCCCCACTCCACTGGAGGTGTCTGCATCCCTGATTAGCACGGTGATTGATACAGGCCTACAGGACTTAACAGGGATGCTCTGTACTAATCACATTACAGGGCTGGATCAATGCAGCTCACTTTGTGGTGCACACACTGCCCAGGCTCCTCTGCCTGGCATTAGCTGGGATAATCGGGCTCCTGACATGAGGCTGGGTAGCAGCTTGCTCCTAGTGACCCTGTGCTAGGGTGCAGAGGCTCTGTCTACACAGCAATCAGACACCCGTGGCTGGCCTGTGCCAGGAGACAGCTTGTGGGGCGTGGACTAAGGGGCTGGTTAGTTGTGGTGTAGACATTCTGGCTTGCACTGCAGCCCAAGCTCTGGCACCCTCAGGATCCTAGAGTCCAGGCCCCAGCCCAAGCCCAAATGTCTACACAGCATGAAACAGCCCCTCGGCCCGAGCCCCGTGAGCCCGTGTGGCAGTGTAGATGTACCCACAGAATGAATCCTAACCTACAGCTTCTCCCTGGGGCCAGCTCCTGGCAGGCCTCCCAAGGCACAGCCACCACCCAGATACGGGTATCACAGCCTGGCATCCCTGGCCGCCGCACTGGGACACGTTTAAAGTGCTGCCACAAGATGCTCTGTGGCAGCAGTGACCACCAGCAGGGGGCAGCAATGGTGAAAAGCCAGTCACGGCATGTACCTGGGCGGTGAACAGCTGTGTTGGGCCCCGGGTGTGTGCACTATCGGGAAGGTTGGCACCACACAGCCCTGTCCTCGGCCCCACCTCTGCCTGTGCCCAGCAGGGCCGGGAACTGCAGCCGGAGGCCCTGCTCCCTGCGATGGTCGGCAACAGGACAGCCACAGTCAGTGCCAATGAAGAGCTGCCCCCTGGCTTGTCTGTGCTGCTGGGGGGCTGGTGCGAGGTGCTGCGACCGAGCTCTGGTGGTGGCTCGTTGCCAGACTTCTGCCCCCTGGGCTTTTGGGGCTAAAAGTGTTTTTTGTTTGATTTCCTTCAACTTTTATGAAGTTCCGGCTGCTGGGTGCCAGCCCTGAGCCTGCTGGTGACTGTCCCTCCCTGGAAATGCCCTGGGGACACAAGTACAGGCCTGGCTCCAGGAGGTCCCCGCCTCCGAGTCTGGCCGTCTCAGATCAAGCACGGAGAGAGGTAGAGGACAGAAGTTGTTTCTGAAGAATAGGCCCTGCCCTGCTCTGCAGGCCCAAAGGCCCCTGCACCACCCCAGGGAGTGTCAGTGCCGTTCTGAGCAGCTGATGTTTATTTCACAGTTTATAAAAACACAAAGTGCTGCCTGCGCCAGGCTCCAGGCCTGGCATCGTTTAATTGAACAGTCCAGTCCATATCCAGTGAGCTGCTTTCCCAGCATTCAGTCAATGCCCAGACCAAAAGCTTTGCTAGCTGTGCAATCTGAGCAACCGTAACTCTGCCCCTGCAGAATGTCAGCCACCTTCCCTTGCCTCATCCGTGCGCCAAGCCAGAGGCTGCCAGCTCTGATGCATGTCACTGAGAGCAGCAGGACCAGGCCTCTGATGCAGAAGGTCCATTCTTGGATCAAAGCCATCTCCTAGCGGCCATCAGGAGCTCCCAGACTATGGCTGCAAACACACTAATCGTAGTGGAGTCAGCGTCCATGACCTTGGCCTGGCGAGCCCTCTGTCTTCTTACTGCACTGCCGGCACAAGATGGCTGAGTCTGCGGCTGCGGGGCACTCGTGGGGAGATGGGGGCTCTCTGTGCTCTGGATGAATTCAGCCGTACGGCTGATGGGCCCGTGTGCTAACACTGGCGCTGTTCATGGCAGGGTTATAATTTCATGATCTGGGCCTCGGAGCTTTGGATACATAGAGCCATTAGCTTTGCATTTAGTGATAGCTGAATAATTGGTGTCACATCAATTAGAGCAGCTCTCAGAGACTGAAGTGGTAAGTGCTTTACAAAACCTCCGGCTGATGTAGACAAGGAATCTTAATGAACAATGGGGTCTGAGGGCCGCCAGCTTGCTGCCTGTCTGAGCAGGGCTGCACCCACCGCGCTCTTCCTGTGCATTATGGGAGGTCACAGAACGCAACGGCACCACTGCCGTTCTGGGGGGCTGCGCTGCAGAGATGAATGAACGGCAAGGCAGTGGATGGTGGTTTGAGGGTTCTTCTGGAGGGAGGTGTTTCAGCAAGGGCAGGGCAAAGGGTGTTCCACGTTGAGTCTGGGTGTGTGGATCAGGGTGCAGCCTGAGGCTGTAGAGTTCCTGCAGCTGGCGAATGCCCTGGATGTTTGTGTGCACCCAGCCTCACAGTACACACATTCCTTGCAGCTTGGTTAGCTAAGGGAGCTGCGCGGCAGCCTTGCCACGGGCTGGGTAGTCAAGTGTTGTGGGGGTGGGCATGGGGCTTTGTGTCTATCTGGTCTAACTTGTGCTAGCTGGTCGTGGTTCTGGCTTGGGCTGCGGGGGTAGCTTGGGGAGCCTGTGTAAAACTTACAAATTCTGGCTGATTAGATGTGAGGTCAGCCATGTGCTGTATCACATTTCTCAGCCCAGAACAAGGGGAGTCCTTAACCTTAACGCCAGTGCCCTGGGCACTGAGCAATGGGTATGCAAAGGAGGGAACCCAGCCTGACCAGTTTGTCTGCAGGGCTAGGGTTGGGGTCAAGCTGCTAGTGGCTGGATTTGAGATGGTGCAGGCCTCATGGAGCAGGTGAGAGAGGCAGGGTGGCCTCCTTAACTGGGGGACCAGCTGAGGTCCAAGGAAGCTGCCCTGGAGGAGAGCAGGAAAGTGAGACTTCCTGGTTCATGGAGAAGCCGTGAGCTGCAGGAGAAGGACCCCAGAGAGCTGTGCCCTGCACCCAGGGGGGTGAGGAAGCTGAGGCAGGGTTTACAGGTCTGTCTGTCTCTGTGTCCTGTGCTGTCACAGCAGAACTTGTGCCATGTCTGGCTGGGTGTCTCTGCTTCACTGTCACGTGCCCTGGAGGGGTGACTTGCAGACCCAGAGTGGCCCTCGTGGTTGGAGCTCTGGCAAAGGATGGGCATGAGCTAGTAGGGAGTCTGGGAGTCAGCACTGGTCCTGGAGGCTGGTGAAGGGGGGACAGACAGATCTTGTGCCCAGGCAGCTTGCCAGGGGAGACAGTGCTGCAGCCTGTTGAGAGCCAGGGAAGCCAGTAGGTCGAACATGTTGGGAGCCTAGTGCCCTGGATGGAGGGAACTCGCCCAGGGCTGGGTGACAACAGCACGTGATCAGAAACCTCCACCCTGGGTCGACAGGGAAGAGCCCTGCACAGACCCTGACTAAGGTAGGTAGGTCTCATTGTGCCAGGCTCGGCTGAGATCGGGGGTGGGAGATGGACCCTTCCTCAAAAAGACCAGGGAGGGGAAGGCAGGGTTCTTATCTGCGTGGCCCAGCCTCTGAGACTTACCCAAGGGCTGGCAGAAACTCTGCCAGGGTTGAGACTGACCCCAGCTGGCCTGAGTCTGAGGCCAGCGCCCCAAGTGCCAGCCCCTCCCTCCTCTCCGTGCGACTATGATTCGGGTTGGCAGGACTGTGTGTGGAGTTAACCTTCCCCCTCTCCCTGGATGTTGCCTTGGCACTGCCCTGCCGGAGAGACCCACAGTTCCTTCGAGCTCGGCTGGAAGGCGCCTCAGGCAGCGAATGTGGCCCTGACTCTTGAGAATTTTCCTCTCAGGTTTAAATTCCAGGCAATTGCACCTTGGTGCTTTCCCAGGCACACCTGCACTGGGACCCCATGCACCAGCAGTCACTACTTCCCGGTCACCGTGTACTGAGACTCTGCATGAAGGAATGTTCCTCCTCAGCGTTGTGGAGAGGCTGGGCTTCTGGACCAGGCTGGTCAAGTTTGGAGGCAGTGTGTGGAATCCCAGCAGCCATGATGTCTCAGTAATCTTGGTCAGGTTTGTCACTTTCCATCCCTGCTGTGGATTAGAAGCAGAGGTAATTTGCAGATGACAGATATTCCCAGCAGTAAATATTTTCCCCACCCTCATCCTTCTACGAGCAGATAAGGTGGCAGCGCAGAGGCAATACAGTTACTGTAGACAGAGAAACTCTTCAGCAGCCTTAAAAGTCTATTGTGTCCCTGCAATTATGTCTAGATAAACAGAAGAAAGCCAAGAAGCAAAGAATGAAGCTGCAGGCTGCCGCATGGGGTCTGATGATGTTATCTCCCACTCACACACATCTCCAGTTCATAGGAAGAGGGGCTCTCACTGCTAGCAACAAAGAAATCGTTGTCCGGAGACAAAGCTGGGTAGGGTTGAGATTAAAGTTTCACAAAACAGCAGCATTAACCACTCTGCATTTTATTTGCTTAACATAAAGCTTGCCACATTGAGAACAACTCCCCAAACTTCTCTCCTCTGCTTGGCTTCCCTCAGCAGTTCTCAGACGTGCACCCCGTATGCGTGCACAAACCCACGCGCCTGTGTGCACCCTGTCCATCCAGTCAGTTACTCCTGGGGCTGGGAAGGGAAGGCAGAGGGAGAGAGGCTGATCCCACGTGGGGAGGGCTCAGACAGCAGCCTCGGCCAGCCCAGAGCCGGGAGCCATAGAATTGGGTGATGTTCTGTAAGAAATGGGAGGCCAAGGCTAGAGCTTGCCAAAGGGGCCATCAATTTTGGTGCCTGATTTGAGACGTGAGCTGGGCACCTGGACACCAGCCATCACCTCTGAATCTGGGCCCAGGGCCCTGTGAGAACGGTCAGAGAGTCCCTGGGATTAAGGGGAGTGGTAGCTGTGTTAGTCTGTATCAGCAAAAAGAACGAGGAGTCCCTGTGGCACCTTAGAGACTGTACCTATTGGGTTCCAGGACCTTAGAGACTGTGCGAGGTGTCAGGGATCAGAGGGGTAGCCGTGTTAGTCTGGATCTGTAAAAGCAGTACAGACAGATATCATCTTCCTTTCCAAATGCAAATGGATGGACATCATATCAAATGGACTAAAGGTAAAAAATCCACTGCTATCTACATACATACGTCTGTTAGTCTATAAGATGCCACAGGACTCTGCTGCTGTAGTGGGGTGATCACCCACATCTTCCCGGGAGGGCTTAAAACAGCCCTGGGAGAGAGCTGGGGCAGGGGAAAGGTCGGACTGATTGGAAAGCAGCCACAGCTGTGGCTGGCTTAATGAGGGCCCAGCTGGCCCTTATAAGAGGGCTGGGGCCAGACACCAAGACACTGTTTCTCTAGCTACATAGAGAGAGAAGGACCTGGTTGTCAGGGAGTGGAGAAGGGTTAGGGTACCTAGGGTGGGCAGTGCTGGGGAGCTCCTGTCTAGCAGAGCCCCAGGCTGCAGGGCCCATGGAAGTTCCTAGGGCTGCAGAGGGGCTGCCCAGACTCAGGCAGAGGCAGCAGGTCTCCCCCCACTGATGATGAGTGGTACAAACTGCTGTAGACAATGACTGACAGTTGCCACTGAGGCAACGAAGGGATAAGGAGTGGGGGTTCCCCAGGGAGGGGGGGACTGCCAGGGGGCAGAACCCTCATCTAGAAGGGCACTGGGGTCTGGGAGGGACACGGGGCCAGCGGCAGGAGAGGCAGCAGCTGGCAGAGGGTGCTCCTGGCTAAAAAGAGCTAATTTCCTGGACAACCAGCGGGAGGCGCCGTACCGGTGAGTCATTGCCCCACCACAGCCACTAACAAACTTATTTGGGCACAAGCTTTTGTGGGCTTGTCCCAGAGCATCGCCCGGGGACTCCATAACTGCTCCCCACTAAGCCAGGCAGGACTTTGGGGAGCCTCCTCTCCCTTGGAGCAGACTTGTTCAGGGCAAGAAGCTCACACGTCTTCACCTCCTGGGTCTCTCCTTGGAGCATTCAGCATCCTCTGCCCCTCCGTGGGCTTCCCACAGCGAGCCCACCCAGGCGGGGTCCTGGGGAAGCCACAGGGTTCTGCACCCCCACTTTGCAGTCAGACGTGACTCTCAGCCAGCAAAACAGAGGTTTATTCGATGACAGGAACAGGGTCTAAAACAGAGCTTGTAGATACAGCGAACCAGACCCCTCGGCCGGGTCCATTCTGGGGGGCAGTGAGCCAGACCCCTAGGTCTGCACTTCACTCCTCGTCCCCAGCAAGCTCCAGACTAACCACCCCCTCCAGCCCCTCCTCTCTGCTCAGCTCCTTTCCCGGGCCAGGAGGTCACCTGATCCCTTTGTCTCCAACACCTTCAGTTGGCACCTTTGCAGAGGAGGGGCCCAGGCCATCAGTTGCTAGGAGACAGAGTGCCAGGCATTTAGGTGCACTGGCCCTTTGCTCTGCAGCAATCACACACCCTTATCCCACCACCTAGATACTTAAGAACTGCCTAGGGGACACTGAGGCACCAACACAGTGTTCAGAGCAAACATTAAGAACAGTCCCAGTTCGTCACAGGGCTAAAACCCACTTCATCAGATATATACAGTGGAAATACAGTAGGAAAACATATATACACGCAGAACATGAAAAAATGGTATTGCCATACCAACTCTAACGAGACTAATCAATTAAGGTGGGCTATTATCAGCAGGAGGGAAAAAAAAACATTTGTAGGGCACATTTTGATCATGTAGTCGGAGCTGCACGACAGGCCAGGGAACCCCCTGCATCCTCCAGCCTCCCCAGCTCTGCCTGTTGCGTTTGACTGAGCTACAGTGGAATTGAGAAAAAGCCAGTCTGGAAGGAAAGACCCCAAGCGATGGGGAATCTCCCGCAGCCCTGGGGCCGTTCCTCGGGGGGGAGGGGTTTTCAGCAGCCAGTTCCTGGGGGAGGGGGGGAGGGCACCTGTCTGCCTTCAGAAGCAATGGGAAACCCTTTGAAGAAAGCAACCAGGGATTTACATGTACCCCATCCCCACCTCCCCCTGCTTGGCCATAGCACACTCAATGCTCCCCCCCTGGCTTGCACCTGTAGCCAGGTCCTGCAGTCCCCTGCCGTGTGCATATGCATGTGTCCCCTAATGCACCTCCCTTCCTTCTCCCATGGGGCCAGGGGGATCAAGGGGATGGTTCCTCTGCCCCCGTGTGAGGGCTACAGGGAGTGTCCATGGCTCGGCGGATGGCAGGTGGGCTGAGAGCCGCCCTCAGTAACAGGTGAAAATGCTGTTGGGAGACTAGGAAGCAGCTGTAGTCAAGTGTGTGTCCCTGGCGGTGCCGGGACCGGCTCTCTGCCCCAGATCTCCCTGCTGCAGTCCCCTCAGGATGGGATTCCTGGCTCCCCCCACAGGGGAACGGCACCATGGATCAGCTCGGAGGGGCTGGAGCCAGCTGTGCCTCCCACCAAGGTCAAGGAGCTGCACAGGCTCCCAGCATCCAAGCACAGTCCAGCCCTGGGGGTGGGATCTTGGAGCTGGCCCTCCATGGGCCATGTGGCTGCTGGTGTCATTGGCAGGGGGACCCCAGCAGGGTGTTCTCTGGGAGGGGGCCCTCCACCCCGAGTGCTGGGCTATACTGACCCCAGCTCCGCTGGCCCTTGAGACACACTGAGGCCTGTCTTGTGGGTAGGGGAGCACCTGCTTTGTGGCAAGGGGTGACGCAGTAGGGATAGGGTGGACTGACCTGGGAATGTCATTTAGTTTTACTGGGGTTGTCTGCATGGGGGAGGGGAGAGCAGGGGGTGACTTTAGGTGAGGGACGGTACTTGAGCCTGTAACCTGAGCCAGGAAGGGGGTGGGGTGAGGTGACACATTTGTCCTGGAAACTGGACAAAGGGACAGAATGAGGGGAGAGCATGCTGGAGGGGTTTTTTTTGGTTTCAGTTTTGGGCTGGCTGGGAAGAGGCAGGGAACCCCAAGTCTGGGGTCTAAGATCCTTCCCCCCCCGAGCAGGGGCCCCCAAATGCAGGGGTCCCCTAAATGCGCCCACGTCCTGGCTGGCAGTGGAGCATCTGCTGAAATGCCGCCGAATTTCTGTGGCATTTCAGCGGCGACACCTCTCGGTGACATCACTTGTTGGCGGCAAACAGCATCATTGAGAGGTGTCACCGCCAAAATGCCACAGAAATTCAGCAGCATTTTGGCGGATGCTCCACTGCCACCATGGTCCTTTGTCTGGCACTCGCCAGACAAAAAGGTTGAGGACCACTGCCCCAGAGGGACCTGGCTAAGGGGTCCTG
Source organism: Chelonoidis abingdonii (assembly GCF_003597395.2). NCBI lineage: Eukaryota > Metazoa > Chordata > Testudines > Testudinidae > Chelonoidis > Chelonoidis abingdonii. The sequence goes on from NC_133782.1 coordinate 651,366, forward strand.
GTTGTACCTACAAGCCCTGCTTGAGACCGTGTTCCTGTCGTCTGATAAACCTTCCAGTTTACTGACTGGCTAAGAGTCACGTCTGACTGTGAAGTGGGGGTGCAGGACCCTGTGGCTTCCCCAGGACCCTGCCTGGGTGGGCTCGCTGTGGGAAGCGCATGGAGGGGCAGAGGATGCTGAATGCTCCAAGGAGAGACCCAGGAGGTGAAGCCGTGTGAGCTTCTTGCCCTGAAGAAGTCTGCTCCAAGGGAGAGGAGGCTCCCCAAAGTCCTGCCTGGCTTGGTGGGGAGCAGTTCCAGAGCATCGCCTGGGGACTCCGTGACACAGGGGGTGTGAGGAAAGCAGCCCCCCTTGTGGATCAGCTAATTGCTCAGTAATTACGGGAGTCCCTGAGGTGCAGGATGAGCCCCTTAGAACGTAGGACAGGCCCTCTGTCCCCAGAAAGGAGCGCAAGCTGCCCTGGGGTGCAAGACAGGACTGCCTCTCCTAGGACAGGTCTCCTTGGCAGCATTATAAATTCATAACCAACGAGGCGGCATAAGCTCCTGCTCCCCACCGGGCTCAGCCGGGCTGGGTCCCCGCCCGATGGCCAGAGTGGTGCTGGAACCGTTAGCAGCTGGCGGCAGCTGTGCAAGGGGAGTTGGGAGACCTGCTGTGTCAGGGAAAAGGGATGGAGAGTGTTGCTAATTAGTGTCTCCCCAGCCAGTTGCACACAGATGCTATGGAGAGAGCAGTGTGACTGGCTCCTATTGATGAAGCTGCCTGCGGGCAGGGGCTCTGGGAGACACCTTGTTTTCCCTGTTTGATAAATGCTTGGGAGAGATTTCTAAACATTAATGTGTCCTGAGGCAAGTGCTGCTGGAACAGAGCTGGGGGATCTGGCAGGAAGTGTCTACCAGGGCCGGCTCCAGGCACCAGCCCAATAAGCAGATGCTTGGGGCGGCAAAAACCCTGGAGCCAGCCCTGGTGTCTACACAGCAGCTGGGGCGGGCGTGAGCCTAGGCTGGGGAGCCCTAGCCCCACGCCAGATGCAATGTCCACACTCTATTTTTAGTGCAGTAGCTCACAGCCCCGCAGACTGGAAGGTCGCTCCCTACTGCAGGGTAGCCATGCCCCAGGAGTGCCTGCAGGCAGACAGCTGAAGTGGCGCACCTGGGGCTCACTGCGCCTGCCCCCTTTCCAGGACTGGGCAGGCTGTGGGGCTGTGGTAGGAGGCCCTTGATGGTGCCTGAACCTCGGATGCCTGCGGGCGGGGGCAACGGGCAGGTTGTAAAGACTCTGCGTGGCTCGGTGGCCTCCAGCAGCACAGCACCCAGGTCTCTGCAAGGCAGCTGCTGTTCCCCTGTGGGGTGCCACGGGGCTTGGTGGGAGCCAGCATGACTGTGCTGCATGACTCCCGGCAGGGTAGCTGAATGAACATGATGTACTGGGGACAAACTTCTCTCAACAGACCTGGAAGGGCCTCGCCCTGCGGCCTAGGGCAGCAGGGGTCTCTCTGCCCCCCACAGCATCCCTGGCCGGAAAACCCTGTCTGGGTGTCTGCAGGAGGCAGTTCCTGCAATCTCCCAGCTTGAGTCCGTGCATCCTCCCTGCCCCTTCTCTAAGGGGAGGTGTTAAGTCAGTGAACTAGGCCAGAGAGGCCCCACCCCCGGCTGTTTGCAGAGACTGGTTCAAACACAGAGATACACAGATGAGTTTAAATAGACTCAGTGTCTTCCTTGGGATTGGGCAAACAGCCAGGAGCTTTGGTCCTCCAGGGTCCAGCCCTTAATCCTTGCTCGGAGCCATGGCGCTGCCGGGATTTCTGGTGCCTCTTCAGTGGGCATGGGACTCCGGTGGCTGACTGTTAGGGTTTCTCTGCTTTTTCCCTAAGACACAGAGCTGGGTGGGCCCTTGTCACTGCTGGGGCACTCTGGGGTAGCCAGACAGCGGAGCGCAGGGAGACTGGCGTGCTAGGGAGAGCGCAGTGTAGGGCAGGGCGCTGGGCGGGAGGGAGTGGGACACGGGTCCCTGCCCAGTGACAAGTGATGGCTGGAGACCGGAGACCTCCCTGGGCAGGGAGGCCCTGGATCCATGGACCACTGGGCGGGAGGTGATACAGGATGACAACCCTCCCCCCAGGCAGCCAGCGCTGGGCGTTGTTCACTGGTGCATCTCTCCTGGTGCGGGCGTGGGTATGTGGAGGCTTTCGCTGGCTCTGGCTCTCCTGGCCATGTGTTCCTCACACGTGGGCTGGCTGCTGAGTGATCTCCATGGGCCAGCAGGTCTGTGCTCGCTGTGGAGTGTGGCTGCCATAGAGGCCCAGGTCTTCTGGGAGGGGAGGGGGTGGCATGTGTCAGGGAGTCCTGAGCGATGCTCTGAAACTGCTCCCCACAAAGCCAGTCAGGATTTTGGGGAGCCTCCTCTCCCTTGGAGCAGATTGTTTTCTGGGCAAGAAGTTCACACGGCTTCAGCTCCTGGGTCTCTCCTTGGAGCATTCAGCATCCTCTGCCCCTCCGTGCACTTCCCACAGCACGTCTGCCCTGGTGGGGTCCTGGGGAAGCCACAGGGTCCTGCACATGCCCCCACTTTGCTTCGCAGTCAGACGTGACTCTCAGCCAGCCAGTAAAACAGAGGTTTATTAGATGGCAGGAACACAGTCTACAACAGAGCTTGTAGGTACAGAGAACGGGACCCCACAGCTGGGTCCATTCTGGGGCCCAGCGAGGCAGACAACCCCGTCTGCCCTCGCTTCCCGTCCCCAGCCAGCCCCAAACTGAAACCCCCTCCAGCCCCTCCTCCTCTGGGCTTTGTCTCTTTCCCAGGCCAGGAGGTCACCTGATCTTTGTTCATCTTTAGCTACTTCCTTGCAGGGGGAAGAGCCCTGGCCATTTGTTGCCAGGAGACAGTGTCGGCCATTTATGCTCACTGGAGACTTAGGAAAAGCATAGGGGAAACTGAGGCCCCCACACAGATTCAGAGGAAACATTAAGAACAGTCCCACTTTGTCACAGCATGCTCGTCCAGGGGAGGGGGTAAAACCTTGGCTTGGCCCCAGCGGTCAGCAGGGACCTGCATGTGGCGTGTGCTCTCAGCCTGAGTGCTGCACGGTGCCCCTCCGGCCCCATGCCAGTTCATGTGGCTACATCCCTGCAGGCTGCACTGAGCTGCTCCAATCGGGGGCCAGCGACTGCACCTTCCAACATGTCACTTTGGGGAGAAGCCACGGTGGCTTCCTGCGGTGTGCCGGCACTGCAGCAAGGCCTGGGGGTGCCTCCCACTCCCCCTTTCTGGGGCTGCTGCTCAGCTGGGCCATTACAGTTCTCAGCCCTTTTCACTGACCAGTCAGGGTCTGCCTCACCCTCCATTGCCCACCCTCGCTCTGGGCTCCCAGCAGCGCTGCCCGGAGCAGGAGCTGAGTGACAGGGCCTGGGAGCCTTTAACTACACAGGAAGGAGGAATCATTTTTCATTGCTTCCTAATAACAGCAGGACAGAAGTAAGTGACTGGTACAGTTCGTTCGCTCAGTAAAGATTTATACAATCACTTTATCCGGTAATTGGTATTCTGGGGAGAGCGGGAGCTGCAGCTCCGCAATCCCCTCTATTTGTTTTCTCTTTCTTTCCCCATTTCAGAATGAATAATTCTGTCCCTCACAATCCCATTTAAACTGAATGGCTGCAGAGTGAATAATTAGTTACATTCAATTAGGTCTCCTGCATGCTCCCTTCTCACTTCAGGGGACAGACATGCTAATGAGATGGCACATGTCTGACACGCGGGAGCAGGTTTAAACACACTGTGCCTGAGGAGAGATGGGGCAAGGTGGGCACAAGCTGCTCAGACAGCAGTGGGGGGGCAGGGCCCTGCCGACCAGCTCAGTGGAGTAAACAGGGACGCTGCATTTTCTTATTCCTGGAGTTGGTCCCCTTCTCCCTGCCTGGCTCCTTCAGCTACACTAGGAGGCTGCTACCCTCCTTCCCTCAGCAGCAGGAGAGGGGCCTGACCACAGACACAGCTTCCCCCCGTCGCTGATGCTGTCTCTTGGGTGATCTCCTGCATGGCTGGCACAGGCAACAGCCCTGGTCCTTCCCAGCCCCTGGCCTGTTGGCCTGGGCAGGGACACTAGGGGCCAAGTATCCCCTGATCTATGGGTGGCAGAGCCTCTGGGGTTACTAGGGGCCTGGACTCTGGCTTCTCGCTGCAAATGAGGGGGCAGGAGCTTACTGTTTCTTGACACAGAAGCTCAGGCTCTCTGTGATCACCTGACTCCAGAAGCTGGAGCTCTCAGAAAAACGCCAACCCTTGCAAGACCTGCCAGCTGCGTCAGTCCAACCTGAGAGTTCCTCGGGGCAGACCCGGTGCCACCGTTAACAGATAGTCTCCTAGGTAGTGAGAACATGGGGGCTGACCTTTCACCCCAGGGCCACCAGTCTGACCCCAGCCCAGTCCCAACAGCTGCTCCGTGCTGTACCGATCTGCTGCGAGCCAGCCTGGCACCTGGGGTGAAATTCACTGGGATGGACGGAATAGCGAGGACATGAACCACATGTGGAAAGCAGGGCCTGTCACACCAGCTACACTGTCGTGCAGCCCCAGTGTGCCAGTGCCCTCCACCCCGCCAAGCCAGCCCCCCAGCCGCAGCACCCCCAGGGTCTCTACTGCAGTCTGCTAGTGCCCCAGCCGGGATGGAAGGAGAATAATGCCAGAGGGCCGGATTGGCTGCCCTCTTCTAGCCATGCCCTCCTTGAGGCCACATGACCCGTCACACCCACAGGCTTGTGCCAGCAGGGTCTGGGTGACGGTCCCCAGGAGCGCAGACGCCCAGCTGGCTGAAGTGGATAAGGAGGGGCCAGGTGTCAATCCCGGGGGCAAGCAGGGAATGGGTACTGCTACTAATTAATTCGCCATCCCAGCCTGGGGCAAGCTCCCAGATGGAGAATGTCCTTCCCCTTCACAGGCCAAGACACTGACCTCAGAGGGGCAGAGACTCGCCCAAGGTCACGAGCCTGGTAGCAGGGTGGGACCAGCACCCAGGCGCCCTGACTGCTGGTCAGCGTGTGAACTTCCAGGGCGAGGGGTGTGGCTGGCTGTGTTAGAAGGGGGGCTCCACATGGCGCAGGGGATAGAGACAGAGGGGCGAAGGGCTGTTCTTGGGGCAGTGTTGAATTTGTCATTTTCTTCCCTGAGTCCAAGCCATGTTTGTGCCTGCTGCCCAAACCCCTGGCTGGATCCTGCCTGCTGCCCTGGTGAGACATCAGCTGTGCTGCTGGGACCTGCCTGCTGCCTTGCACCAGGTGAGAACCTAGACGGGCAGCGTGCCCCCAATGGCAGTCCTGTGTCCCACCCCCCGGGCACTAGGCTGCTGGCCTGGAGGAGTCATGTGGAGAGCAGTATATGGGTTACCCCTTCAAACTAGGAAAGCTGCCAACAGGCTTTTATCTCCCTTATTACACCTCACATTAGGTTTTAAGAGGGGTATTAAATAACGTGCCGCTGCCTTTACCGTCCAAGTTGCTCCATGTTCCAGCTGCTTCTGGCGCTGAGATTTATGGCCTCTCTTGTCTTGTGCACGCTCGGGCACAGCCAGGTTATGTGCTCTAGCCTCTTCCCCGCTAACTTGGGCCTCCAGCCAGGGAGGCGAGGAGCCGGGACTCCATTAGACACCTTCTGGCACAGGGCCTTGGCTAAGCACCAGGCACCTTGGGCTCTGCCTGCAGTGCCCTCAGTTGGGCCATGCTCTCCCCGCAGGCAGGCAGCTGTAAGCAGGTCACCCTCAGCAGGGCTCTGGCCCGGCTGCACAGGCAGCTGCTTGCAGCCTGCGTTTGGCAGGAGCCACAGGTCTCTTCTGGCAAGGGCCAGCTGGGGCAATTCCCCCGCCCCCTCCCCCAAGGCCACCAGCAGGGCCTTGGCACCCCATCTCCCCAGCGGGGCTGGCCTGCATCACCTCCAGACTCGGCTTTTCTAAACACATCCTGCAAATGATGGGGAGCACACCACCTCCCCGATCCAGCCCCACACCCTGGGCCCTGCCCCGCCATGCAGGGACAGTCTGGGGTCAGCTCCCCAGCCGCTGGAGCTGGGGAGGCAGCCAGTAACACCCAATATGGCTCTGGGGAATGGGGGCTGGGGGAGTGTGGGGCACTGCTGGAGGGTTTCCTTCCTGTAGTGGGTTCCCAGAATCCCTCTAGTCTCCAGGGCTGGGCTGGGACACAAGCTCCTGCCAGCCCGGTACCCAGGCTGCTCAGGCCCCTCTCACCTACAGTGCCTCCTCCCTACATAGTCTGCTGCCCTGTGCCTCCTGGCGTTGGGCAGCTGTCATTCCTGGGGCAGCCGCTGCTCCTGGCAGAGCCACACTGGACCCTGCAAGTCCTGTCTCCTGCTGAGCAACTCCAGGAGTGGCCTCAGAATGGTCAGGGGCCCCAGGGGCATGGAGCAGGGGCTTAACACCATGAGGGTCAATCTGTTCAGCTGGGGAGGGGTGCAGGCCCCCAATCTATCCTGCCTAGATCCAGAGAACAGCAGGGCATGCTCATATCCTGGCATGGGGAGCTCTGCTCCTGGCTCCAGCTCCGCGAGCTGGGCAGCAGGTCTGCTAATGGGCTGAGCAGACTCCCAAGGAGAGACTGAAGGAGACCCTTACACCGGCAGTGGGCCACCGCGCTCACCCACTGTGAAGATAATTATCGTTTAAATACCAGCTTTTTGTCAACGGTGTGGTGGAGAATAATTGAGCATAATTGTTTCCATTGTAACGGCAACAGCAGAGCGAGGGGGAGAGGAGCAATACCCACAGAAATGTCAACCTGTCGGTCGTAAATATACTGGCTCCTCTGAAGGTTGGCTCCATGGGGGGTGGGGAAGGGGGGGCTCGGCCCAGCTGGGGGGCGGCAGTGCAGAGAGCCAAGCACCTGGCGTGCATGCATGCCAATATCAGCACACGTCTGCATGGCGGTACATTGTGCACATGCATAGGGGTGAGTGAGCATGTGTATACCAACAGGTGTATGTGCACGGGGTGTGTGTGTGTGTGTGTGTGCACACAGGTGGGAGGATGCACATGTGGAGCCATAAGACTGTGGATTTAACTTAAGTGAGTGCTGCTGGAACAGAGGCAGGTGTCAAGCATGGGGGTGCACTGACAGGGGTGGGGTGAGCCACCTATTCAGCCTCTCTGCATGCTGAGCCCCCTCTCCGCCATCCCTGCCAACCTCCTGTCTCACCCGCCCTCGGTGCATGCCAGGCCCTGCCCCTCATGCAGCTCAGTTAAAGCCCTTCATATGCAGCAAGGCAGGAAGGCCGTAAGCACAGAATGGGAGCGCAAAGGCTGTAGTCACATGTGGATAGAAGAATCAACAGCTGTGAGCAGTGCTGCGTGCTGGGCCAGCTCTGTGCACCAGGTGCTGCCCCGCCACTGCCTGCAGCGGCACCCCCTACACCAGTGGTTCTCAACCAGGGGACACGTACCCATGGGGTATGCAGAGCTCTTCCGGGGGTATGTCACCTCAGCGAGAGATTTGCCTAGGTTTACAACAGGCTCCATACACAGCACTAGCGAAGTCAGAACAAACTAAAATTTCATAGCGACAATGACCTGTTGTGCAGCTCAATCTGTATACGCTGAAATGTAAGTACAAGATTCGTATTCCAATCGCTTTATTTTAGAACGACATGGTGCCAATGAGAAACTCAGCCATTGTTCAGCACCAGTGGCTGGGATGCTTTGGGGTTTCTATGTCTGATTTTGCAAGCAAGTCATTTTTATGTGACGTGGAACTCGGGGATACGCAAGACAAATCAGCCCCCTGAAGGGTACAGGAGTCGGGAAAGGGTGAGACCCACTGCTCCACCCCACTCTCTGTACACCCCTGAATGCTCTGCTCCTGACTGTGCTGGGCCTCGTCTCACTGCCCCCCGCCAGCGCCCCTGCCTGGGGCCGAGCCAGGGCGGGGAGGAGGGCGCCGGGTTGCCCCGTGGCACAGCCCCCTGCTGTGTGCCGGGCGGAGGAGGTCAGCCCTGGCTGTGTGTACTGGACGAGGCAGATGCTCCCCACGACAGGACCTCACAGCCTCTCCTGCTCCGAGATGCGGCTCTCCTTGCCGTCCTCCTGCGCCACAGGCTGGCGCCCCAGCAGGGTCTCCTGGACAGGAAAGTCTTGGCGCTCGTCATGCTCCTCGCACCCCACCGCGGCTGGCTGCTGGGGCGGCGCCAGCACCGCAATCTCCACGGGATCCAGCCACTCCGGGCCCTGCCAGGCGGGGGAAGGTGAGGCGGGGGGGGCGGGGGTCCTGCTGCAGCCCCTCGAGCTGGCACAGTGTGGGGCCGGGGGAGACCTACGCCTCTCCTTGGGCTCCTGCTGCCCCCTGCTGGGCTGCTGCGGGATAACCAGGGCCTGCCCTCTACCGGCACAACCCCCCATCTCCAGGGGAGATGCTGGGACGCTGCCCCAGCCCCTGCCCTCACCCCACCACACGGCGGTGTCCCCTCAGGGCAGGGCTTGGGGAAACACCCCTTTTGCCCCCATGGGGACAGGGCCCAGGCTGGCTCCCACCCCAGGGCATCTCCTCTCCACTTGCTCTGCCTCGCCTCCGGCCTGTCCCTGCCCCCCCCCACCCCAGCGGGCAGCAGAGGTGACCCCAGGGCCTGGTGCCGCCTGCCCAGGGAGCAGGCAGCCAGGTGCAGCCTGTGCCTGTGGGCCAGGAGGGAGAACCCCCTGCTTGGGGCCAGGTCCCTGACTCTGCTCGGGCGCACGGCAGCTGCTTTCCTGCCCCGGGGAGTGTGGGCGGCGCAGGGCGACATACCTGCTTCTCTGGGTGCTTCTGGAGACCTACACAGGGAATGGGGACAGAGGGGAAGAGTGAGACTCCGGCCAGGCCCAGTATAGATGCCCCATGGCGGAGCGGGGGGTGGGGGCAGGGAGTGCCCTGGCCAGGCCCAGCCCAGACATCCCATGGGATGGGGAGAGAAGATAAGGGCCCCAACCAGGCTCAGCCCAGACACCCCATGGGGGTTAGGGGGGGGCAGGAAGTGCCCTGGCCAGGCCCAGCCCAGACACCCCATGGGGGTTGGGGGGGGGGGGGGGAGTGCCGCGGCCAGGCCCAGCCCAGACACCCCATGGCGGGGCAGGGGAGGGGAGTAGCCAGGCCCAGCCCAGACACCCCATGGGGGTTGGGGGGGAGGAGAGCCCTGGCCAGGCCCAGCCCAGATCCCCCATGGGGGTTAGGGGGGGCAGGAAGTGCCCTGGCCAGGCCCAGCCCAGACACCCCATGGGGGTTGGGGGGGGGGGGGGGAGTGCCGCGGCCAGGCCCAGCCCAGACACCCCATGGCGGGGCAGGGGAGGGGAGTAGCCAGGCCCAGCCCAGACACCCCATGGGGGTTGGGGGGGAGGAGAGCCCTGGCCAGGCCCAGCCCAGATCCCCCATAGCGGGGGGTGGGGGCAGTGCCCCAGCCAGGCTCAGCATGGCATCAACATGTGCTCACGTTGATCTGGGCTCTGCCATTGTGCCTCCTGCTGACCAAGGTGCTCCAGGCCAGAGCCATGGCTGGAGCCTTGACTCAGCCTCCCAGAGCTCCTAGCCTATGCTGGCGGGTGGGTAAAGCAGCAGGGTGCCCTGCTGGGGGGAGCTGGGCCAGGCTGGCACTGCCATGGCAGTCTGGCTTCAGCACACGTGGGCCCCAGGGCTGTGAGGTTTTTCCCCAGAACAAGCTGAACTGTGATGCCTCAAGCCTGGACAACTGCAGGCTGCCGGTTGGCAGAATGGTGGGCTCGGCTGTGAGCGGTGGAGGACGAACACCCTGCTGTGTCCAGGCCCTGGCCCAGCCCAGGAGTGGAGGCAGACACCCACCCAACCCTCCCTTCCTTCCTCCAGCCAGTGCCCCCCGTGCTCACCTTTCTGATACAGGCAGAAGAAAATGAGCCCCACGAGAGAGGCTGCAATAATGGCCATAACGGAGATCAGCACTGGGGAGCGGCTGCGGCCGGGCTCTGGCAAGAGAAAAGAGAGATGGCTGCCCAGCGTAATACCCTCTGCCCCACACTGAGCCCCTCTCAACCACACCTCACCTACAGCGCCCACTGCTGGGGAGACCCCCCACAACCACCACCAGGAGCGGCAAGGTCCCCATATCTTCAGCCAAAGGGAGCCTGAAGCTCCTTGCAAACTGTATTGTGTCTGCAGGGATCAATCCATCCACTACTGAAATGCAGCCAACTCTGGGGAGGACCTGGCAGCTTTGTACAGCTGCACAGCACTGAGACGGGGACTGGAAGGAGGCAGAATGGACTCGCCCACCTGCAGAATGTTAGCTGTCACACGTGGCCAGACCCTCGGTTCTGTGCCACCCACAGGCAGCAGATGAAGCAGCGCCGCACGCCTTACCCAGGGTGAGTACTGGGGCAGACTGGCACAAGGTTTCCCTTGCTAGAATGCTGGCTGGTCTCGGGCACCCTGGAGTTTCCCATCCAAGAAATCACCCACCTGGGATCTGCACAGCTTGTGCATGCTGAAAGCTTGGCACTTACCACAAGCCACGTCCAAGCGCTTTGTCCCAGGCACCTTCAGCACCAGCCCCAGTGTCTCGCAGCTGCAGAGAGGGACAGAGCTGGGTTCATACCCGAAGCCAGTAGGGCAGCAAGCACCCTGCATGCAGGCACCGGGGAATCATGTCACACAGGGAGGAGAGCTGCTGCTGTGAAAAAGGCCCAGAGCTGTGCGCTGGCAGTGCGCTGCAGTGCATGGGGTCAGGGCTGGCTCCAGGGGTTTTGTGGCTTCAAGCAGCGCGCGCGCAACAACAACAAAAAAAAGTCGCGATCGTGATCTGTGGCAATTCAGTGGGAGGTCCTTCGCTCCGACTGGGAGTGAGGGGCCCTCTGCCAAATTGCCGTCGAATACCTGGACCTCCTGCCCCTCTCTGGAGTGGCCACCCCAAGCACCTGCTTGATAAGCTGGAGCCTGGAGCCGGCCCTGCGTGGGGTAAACAGCACGGACCAGACCCCAGGGAACTCGATAGGCAGGACCCCAAGCCCCTTCCCACGGTGTAAATAGAGAGCGAGTCCCTGGCTGCAACTGCACTCACACCCAGTAGCCAGGCCAGAGCTGAGGAGGCGGATGTGAGGAGCTACCTGCAGGGAGAGAGGGGCCCGGCTGGCAGCCTGTGCCCCCAACCACGGGATTGGCTCTGCCCTCCACCTGAGTAGCAGGGAAGGGAGTGTGATGCCCTCCCTCAGGCATCTCCCCGCAGCCAGCTGTGGGTGTTTGCCACTGGCCTGCTGCTGAGACGGGGAATACCTGTAGGCTGCAGTGGCTGCCCCTATGCCTGGCCCCAGGCGCTCTCCTTTGGGCCCTGGGCCACAGGGACATGGAGCATGACTGGGAGCCCCACAGAGCACCTCAGCAAGGTGCTACTGGTACAGCCCGCGGGATCCTGGGCTGCTCCAACGGGGCTCACAGTAACCCCACCTCTCCAGCAGTGCGTCTGGCTCTGGGGGGCTCACTTCAACGAGGAGATTGAGCAATTGGGAAGGGTTCAGCAAAGAGCTCGGAGACTGACTCGGTGCTGGGAAACCTGCCTCCAGGAGAGCCTGCCACAGCTCTCATGCCCTACGTGGAGTGATGTCTGCTAGCAGACCAAGGCTAAATGAGATCCAGCTGGGGCGGAGCTGCAACCTGACAAACACAGCCAGCAAACAAGGTGCAAATTTCAAGCAGAAAGTGTCAATACTGTGGGAGCAGCTTCCTGAAAGATGGGGGTACACGCAGCCCGTGGACTCTTCAATGCAAGACCAGCTGTCAAGTTCCCAAAGGTCCCCAACAGTGGTTATGGGGGGCGCCATGCAGGGGTCAGCACTGCTTCTCCCCAGTGGTTATGGTGGGTGCCATGCAGGGGTCAGCTCTGCTTTCTCTGCCCCACAGTGGTTATGGGGGTGCCATGCAGGGGGTCAGCTCTGTTCCCCCCCCAGTGGTTAAGGTGGGCGCTATACAGGGGTCAGCTCTGTTCCCCCCCCAGTGGTTATGGGGGTGCCATGCAGGGGACAGCTCTGCTCCTCCCCAGTGGTTATGGGGGCGCTATGCAGGGGTCAGCTCTGCTCCTCCCCAGTGGTTATGGGGGGCACCATGCAGGGGGTCAGCTCTGCTTCCCCCCTGACAGTGGTTATGGGGGCGCCATGCAGGGGGTCAGCTCTGCTCCTCCCCAGTGGTTATGGGGGCGCTATGCAGGGGTCAGCTCTGCTCCTCCCCAGTGGTTATGGGGGGCACCATGCAGGGGGTCAGCTCTGCTTCCCCCCTGACAGTGGTTATGGGGGCGCCATGCAGGGGGTCAGCTCTGCTCCTCCCCAGTGGTTATGGGGGCGCTATGCAGGGGTCAGCTCTGCTCCTCCCCAGTGGTTATGGGGGGCACCATGCAGGGGGTCAGCTCTGCTCCTCCCCAGTCGTTATGGGGGTGCTATGCAGGGGGTCAGCTCTGTTCCCCCCCCCTCGTGGTTATGGGGGTGCTATGCAGGGGTCAGCTCTGCTCCTCCCCAGTGTTTATGGGGGGCACCATGCAGGGGTCTGCTCTACTCCTCCCTAGTGGTTATGGGGGTGCCATGCAGAGGTCAGCTCTGCTTTCCCCTCACACAGTGGTTATGGGGTGCTTTGCAGGAGTCAGGGTCAGGGTTAAGGTTCTTCTGGCCCTTGCATCTCTGCTGTGCAGCCGGGGTGGCGCCGGGCTGGCAGCGGAGCTCTCTGGGGTGCATGGCCAAGGGACAGGCCCTGCAGCCTGGCTCCACTCACCTGTGTGCTGCACACTGCCCAGCTCCAGTGGTGGCGAGAGTGGCAAAGGGGAGGAAGGCAGCTGCTGGGCGTGGCAGCTGAGATGACAGGATGGCTGGGGTGCTCTGCTTGCCCCTGCGCCCGCTCCCCCACCCTGCCCTCACAGCCTGTGCCACCCCACCAAGGCCCTACCAGGGCTCATGTCACCTGCTGGTGCACCCATGTGGTGCACCCTCCCCATGCCCTCTGCAGCAGGAGATGAGCTGGCGTGAGAAGCGTGAGCTGTGTGGCAGAGAGAAGGCTGGTGTGGGCGCAGCCTCAGCTGCCTTTGAATCAGGAGTGTTGGATCTGTACCTTGTCCAGGGGCGGCACGGCTCAGAGGCAGAGGAGATGTTGGAGAAGCTGCCATGTTTACACGGCTCGCAGGTTGTGTCCGAAAGGTTGTTGGCTGGAATGGAGCAGAGTGGGCAATGGGCAGGTCAGTGTCATGCCAGGGGCAGGCAAGGTGGTTTGCAGGTGCCAGGCTGGAGCAGCTGAGTGATTGCAGCCTGTGCGTGTCTCCCCAGGAAGCACTGAGTGTCCCTCACGAGGGCAAGGCCCTGGCACCCTGTCACGGAGTGTGGGGGAGTCCGGCCCTCCACCCCTCTTCCTGGGACTCACAGTGACTCTCAGCCAGCCAGTAAAACAGAAGGTTTATTGGACAACAGGAACGCAGGTTACAGCAGAGCTTGCAGGCACAGTCAGGACCCCTCAATCGAGTCCTTCTGGGCTTTCAGGGTGCTTGGATTCCAGCTTAGGATACCCTGAATTCCGCCCACACAGCCCCAAACCCAAACTGAAAACTACTTCCCTCCTGCCAGCCCCTTCCTTTGTCTCCCTTCCCGGTCCAAGGTGTTGACCTTTCCCCTCCCTTACCTAGCTCAGGTTACAGGCTCCGGTATGGTCCATCCCCTAAAGTCCCCACACAGACAGCCCCTACTCCATCACACACCCCTTGCAGGGGAAGCCTTGGTGGGACTCTGATCGGGGGGAAGGGGGTGCGCTGTGATCCCTGGGCTGCACAGTGGTGAATCAGCTCCATTCCTGGCCCCCAGGAAGGGAGCTCTCTGGCTGGCTCGGAGCATCACCTCACCTTTCCGAGCAACTCCTTCGCCTGGCCTGCAGGCCGTGATATTCAAGCAGGTCTGGCAGTCGGGGCTGGAGCAGTACATGCCCTGCAGGCACTGGCACTCGGCATTGTGCTTGGCATCCCCGCGGCTCCTCGTCTCAAGTCCAGCGTCTGGGCAAAGGGGATGAGACAAACGTAGACAAGGGATCAGCACTCCAGGGAGTCGGTGCCAGCAGCACCACCTGCAAGGCAAGTGATGAGCCTAGGATGGCATGTGAGCAGGGGGTGGCACCAGGCTGCAAGGACCCCGGCAGCCCCTGAGCATTAGCCAGGAGGCCTGGTTTCACCTGCCAAGAATGAATGCCCCCAAAGGCACCTACTGTGATCGCAGGATTTGTGGGGGGTGCAGTGTTTCTCCTTGGTCCAGCTGGACTGGAAGTGTCTCTCCTCGCACGGCTTGCACACAGTGTTGTGCGAGGCAGTGCAGTCAGACAGAAGCTTGAGTCCTGCAACACAGAGCACAGCAGGGTTTGCTGCGAGCCGGGCAGGAGTCTGTCAGAGAAGAACAAGCAATAGACCCTGCAAGAGGTACCCAGCACTGCCAGACCCAGCCTCTCCCTGCAGGAGGTGCTGTAGAGAAGAGGTAAGAGTGAAAACCCCGGCTCCGCCAGGGGAGCGAGGTCGACAGTCGGGTCCCAGCCCCAGCCAAGGCTGCCCGGAGACGGGACAGTGCTCCATACCTGGCTCACAGCGGTTGCAGCACCTGCCATTATGTTGATATTGCTTTGGGGTGCAGTTCAAGTCGCTGCCAGACGCCCAATGCTGGAATAGAAGAGAGCAGTGAGCTCAGCCAGATGGGTCCGTGCTCCATTACTCGCCCCATCCCCTGTTCTTCCTCGCCCGCCTCGCTCCTGCATGCAGCTTGCTTAGCCTCTGCATCCCAGGCACTGCGCAGACGCTGCTCCCTGCACTCTCACCAACACCCACTTTAACCACAGACTGTTGCACAGCTGGGTTCAGCCACCTCCGCAGTGCCAGGCCTCCCTTGAAGTGGGATGCCACCAGTTCCGGTGTGGTGTCCAGGGCACAGCTCTCTCTCCTGCTTCACCTCGCATCTGGTGAGCACGGTGCTGCTCGGGTGCTGCCAGGCCTGAGTCAGAGCCCTGGCCAGGCAGCTACAGCCTGTGCCAAGAGGGCAGGCCTGGGCACCACTGACAGGAACGCTTCTCCTGCCTGCCCCTGCCCACAGGCTGCCAGCTTCAACCCCTGTGGTGGGGGGCAGGGCACAGGGCAGACCCAACTGCCCCTTCCTCCCAGAGCCACGGGGCCATCCTCCCAGGTAATGGGGGGTTGAAGGGAGGAGCCTGTACGCTCAGATCTGGGGCAGCCCTGGTGCTTCTGGGGACTCCCCAGAGTCTGCCCCAGGGGAGCCTCTTCTCCCACCTGTGACAGTGACACAGAAAGCCCCAGCCCTGCACCGCCGGCAGCTCACAGGGTGTGGCGGGGCTGGTGCCCAGGAGTGGCCAATGGGCGCATGCTGGCAGAGCCCTCGCTGTCCTGGGGAGGTCTCTGAGAAACAGGGGAACTGAGAAGAAAGACTCTGACATCCCATGTCACTAGCAGCCTCTGTGTTGGGAAGGGGAACTGAACGGAGCCCAAACCCCCAGCCTGGGCTGGGCCCCTGGTTTGCCAACTCTCCAGGATTGCCCTGGAGTCTCCAGGAATTACAAATTAATTGTTAATCGAAGATTATGTCCTGTGCTGAAACCTCCAGGAATACATCCAATCAAAATTGGCAACCCTAGCCCCTGTGTCTCCCCCCACATCTCCCAATGCCTAGTTCAGGCCCACACTGCAGGCCTGGCCCAGTCCTTCCCCACATTTGGCAAGAGGAACCCTGGAGCCTCTGCTTGGAACCTGGCAGCCCCAGCCCGTGTTCAGCTGGTTCGGGAGCACCCCTGGCGTCAGTGCCCCACTGCATCAGGCCGGTGTTTGCTTTTGCTCCCTTGCAGGCCTGGAGCTGGTGCTTGTTGCATTCTAAGACACTGTCACAGCTTGTATCCTCCCCCAGCACCTTCTGTGTTACCCAAAGCTGCCTCCTTGGTCTGGCCAACTCTCCTGCCCCCTCAATCCAGCCCTGCCCCTGATGTCCCTATGCCACAGCTATGTGCCCTGACTGGAGCCGGGGTCCCGGAGCAGCACCAGGGCAGTGGCTGGGTGTGGGCTCAGCTCTTGCTCTGTCTCAGGTGGTTACTCCAACCCCCTATTTCAGAAAGAAAGTGAAAGTGAAGCCAGCAGCCTGGCCCCAGCTCCAGCTGGGCCCTTTGGACAGGGAGTAGGGACTCCAGACCCTGCCCTCCCTCCCCAGTCCCCACTACATCTCAGTCAAAACCTGGAGCCCCTGGGGTGCCAGACAGCAGGGTGGAGTCGTGGGGGGCAGGGAAATCAAAGCAGATGAAGGGAAATTCCCAGCCACGAAAATGAGGAACCAGCAAACTGCCAGGCCAGAGCAGGAGCCTTGGCTCTCGCCGATTCTGTGAGCCCAGGTTCCACACAGGCAGCTCCCCGAGCCCAGGACAGGGGAGAGAGCAGGGATGGGGGATACATGCTCCCCTCCCCTGCTCTCCCCCAAGGCCGGCTTTAGGAAGCGCGGGGCCCAATTCGAATACCCAGCGGTGGTCCAGGTCTTCAGCAGCGGGTCCTTCACTCGCTCCAGGTCTTCCGCGGCACTGAAGGACCCACCGCCGAAGTGCCACCGAAGACCCGGACCGCCGCAGGGTGAGTAAAAATTAAAAAATTAGGCACTCTCCTTTAGGGTGCGGGGCCATCTTAGGCAGGGGGCCCGATTTGGGGGACTTGGAGGAATCAGCCTAAAGCCAGCCCTGTCCTCCCCTCAGGGCTCTCTCCCCCACCCCAAGAGCAGAGCCTGTAAACACCCCTGGAGGGGGTCCCCCCGCACACCTGGGTATATCCTGCCAGCCCTGGCAGCTCCAGGGCAGGGATGGAGGACAAATCGCAGGTCCTTTACAAGGAACCTGGGCAGAGCCTGGGACCAGCAATATAGGGCAGGATCCCGCCCTGTGCGCTCCTGGCACCATCGCTCACATCGAGGGAGCTGTGATTCCAGCCAGCCAGAGGGAACCCCACATCTTGCCCGCCACATCCCAGTCTGTCGCTGGAGCTCCCTGGCTCCCTCCAGGCCGAAGAACACCCTCCTCCCATCGGAGCTCGACTGGCACCAGGCTTGGGATTTGCTCTGCCAGTGAGGGCCCAGTGCCAGCGAAGGGACCAAGGGAGGGGAAGTGGTGCCAGCCCCCTCACTGCCTAGGCAGGAGAGTTGGCTCAGAGCCCTGCCAAGCTCCCAGAGCACCCTATGGGAGCTGGGCTCTGCGTACCAGGGCTCCGCAGCTGGGTGCAACATCATTGACTTCCCAGGAAAAGAAACTGAAACTTACCCTGAGCAGGCAGCTCCCAAGCAGACAGAGCAGGCAGCCGGGCAGCATGATGCAGCTGGATCTTTGGCAAGCAAGGCAGAACTGCTATAAACTTCTCAGCCTCAGTACCCGCCCAGAAAAGGGGCTGGGCAGCCACTCCCCGAGCAGCAAAACTCCTCCCCGGCATCCACCCTCGGGGCTTGCCTGTGCCAGGACTTCCCCAGGCAGCCTGTGGCCAGGGCCCCTGGCAGGGCTGCATGTGCAAAGCAGCCAGCCTGGCGCAGCCCCCTCGCCGGAGCCAGTGCAACCTGGCCGAGCCCGTGTCCCCATGTGTCCGGTGGGGATGCTGAGAGCCGTTAACCCGAACTGAAAACCCTGTGTGTGATGGAAACCATGTCAAGTCAGGGAGAGCACCACTCCCTCCCCAGCCCCCGTGTCCCCTGGCAGCTCTTGGCTCTGTGTCAGCCTGGCCACAGCAGTTGCTCAGCCTGTGGCACTGGGGACTCTAGGAACTTTCCAGCACAGTCTGCCTGCAGCTCCCTGCCCCAGGGCAGACAACAGCAGGGTCCATCAGTCCTTGTGCCAGCCTTGTTCTTTAGTCTCAATAGCTCTTCACCCTCACTGGGGTCACCCCCAGTGTGTTTCCAGAGCGCACTCATACCTTGCTTTTTGCTAGACTAACCAAGCCAGGCTCTTCCAGGCTCCTCTCATAAAATTGGTCCTCCAGTCTCCTGGGCATCTAGTCGCTCTTCTCTGGCTCTGACCCTGCTCCAGTGTAAATTCATCTTTCTTGACCATGGGTGCCCTGGGGCACGCCATCACTGATGGGGGGCAGCAGAGGTCAGTGCATCTGAGACACAGGAGCACTGGGGGCCCTTGGTGACCTGCCCCTGAGGAGAGAGGGCGCAGGACATCTGGCCCACCCAGAGAGTGTGCGGGGGGCGAGTGGGGTGAGTGCAGGGCTGCCCCTTCTGCCCATGCTAGTCGTGGGCACCTGCCACAGATTGAAGAGTGAAGCTGCCAGGATGACTATGAATCACCAACGTAATGTGGCCATGAAAAAGGCCAATGCGAGCCTAGGATGTGCCAGGCGAAGCAGCTCCAGGCGCGAGAGAGGAGTATTAATGCCATTCCACTAGGCCTGGTGAGCCCACAGGTGGAATCCTGTGCGCAGGACTGGGCACCCATGGTCAAGAAAGATGAATTTACACTGGAACAGGGGCAGAGCCAGAGAAGAGCGACTAGGTGCCCAGGAGACTGGAGGACCAATTTTATGAGAGGAGCCTGGAAGAGCCTGGCTTGGTTAGTCTAGCAAAAAGCAGGGTATGAGTGCGCTCTGGAAACACACTGGGGGTGACCCCAGCGAGGGTGAAGAGCTATTGAGACTAAAGAACAAGGCTGGCACAAGACTGAACAGCTAGAAACCAGCCAGGAACAAATTCCAGCTGGAAATTAGAAGGTTACTGACCATCAGAAGCTGAGTTTCTGGACCAGCCTCCCAGTAGGAGTTCTGGAGGCAGTTTTACGAGAGAATGGGACCAATATATGGTGTCCCTAGCCTCTGTTTGCCAGAAGCTGGGAATGGGCAATGAGATGGATCACTTGGTGATTCCCTCTTCTGTTCATTCCCTCTGGGGCAGCTGACCCTGGCCACTGATGGTAGACAGGATACTGGGCTAGATGGACCATTGGTCTGACCCAGTACGGCCGTTCTTACGTATCAGCACAATTGTACAAGGTGACTTCTTGTGATGGGCGGGGGGGTATGGCTCGGCAGCTCTGGGCTCACTTTGGGTTTATGTCTGATGTTGCTAAAGTTCATGCCAAGTTCAGGGTGTCAGCCAGCCACCAGCAGGGATCTCCCATCCCCGTTGTTCTAGGAGGTTATTTTTTAATTTCCTTCCTCTGTAGCATCCAAGTTGGCCCCAGCTGAAGCTGGGACACAGGGCAGGGAGGGCCAGGGCTTGGAGATGGCACCAAACAGTCTCTCTCAGTTGCGTGGCTGGCTGGGTCTTGGTCACCTGGTCAGGATCTTCCTTATCACCGTGTGGGGTAGGGAAGGAATTTCCCCACAGGTCAGACTGGCAGGGACCTTTGTGCGGGGGGGTGTCACTTGCCAGGATTAGCTGGGTTTAGCTCACTGAATTTCTTCTCACAGCAGGGACCTCAGACATGGTGCCCCTCTCTCCCGCCTATTCTCCGCCCGTGCACAGAACAGTCTAGTCTCCCAGGGGCTGGGCTTCTTTGGGCTAATTCTGGTTGCTGGGTCAGTGTGCGGGTGCTGGATGGGTGGTGTTGGTGGCCTGTGATAGGAGATCAGACTGGATGTCTGGTGGCCCCTTCTGGCCTTAGACTCTGTTCCAGGAGGCCTGTTCAGTTCCTCTTGGGCCTCTGTGCCGTCAAGCCCCTCACAGACCCTCCAAGATCTGTAAATGGCCATGCCCCGCAGCTGGGCCCCACAGAGTCAGCCTCTCTCCACAGAAGCTTGGCCTGCTCAGGTCTGTGGCTTTTCTCCCCGTGCGGCAGTGCCCTGGCTCTTAGTGAGAAGGCATCTTGGGTTGGATAGTCTGGCTCCCAGCTCGGCCTGTTTGCTGTACTCCTCTCCACCAACACAAGGTGAGTGGGATTCCCCAGTGTAGGGGAACCCCACTGTACAGACCCACCATAGCTTGATCTGCACCAGCCAACCCTGCCCCTGGCGTGTTAGGGGCATAGCCAGAGCACAGCTGCACTCCAGCAACTCCAGCTGGCAAACCAGCTGTAGGGAGCCACTGCCAGTCAGCCCTGAGGCTACTGCTCAGGCTTGCTGGGGATTGTGAGGGACTCACTGCTGAACCCAGACCAGGTCATTGCCTCCAGCTGAGGCAGCTCGTGAACTTGGTCTCCTGATGGGCTGCAGACTCCAGCTGCCCTGGCTTCCTGAGCCTGTACCATGCCTTCAGCTGAGTTTTTAGGCCCATTTTCTGCTCTCAGCTGCCTGCTGCTCCCGCCTCTGTGGTCCTGGTCTCCTGCTCCTTGGCCCAGTTCTTGTCTCCAGGGTTTTGACTCTGGCATGCTCCCTAGAACTGGTATTTGGCTTCTGGCCCCCATCTCCGGCTTGCTCCCAGGACTTGGTAACTTGGCTCCTGACTCAGGCTGCTAGGCCTGGTCACCCTGTTACAACCATTGAGTCAGCCGCCCATCCTGACCATTAGGCAAGGCTGCCCACAGCCTGGGCCTTAGCAGGATAAAGCTCCCTTAGCCAGAGGGTTCCATCTTGTATTGCAGGTGTGACTGTCCCAGAGCTGCCATGGGCAGGCCGTTGTCTCTCCGCTCCAGGACTGATGCTCCTTGCAATCATCCCATACTGCTGCTGGTCTGCTTTGCTGCCATACTGTGACGAAGTGGGGCTGTTCTTACTGTTTCCTCTGAATACTGTGTGGGTGCCTCAGTTTCTGGCCGACACTCTGTCTCCTGGCAACTAATGGCCAGGCCCTTCCACCCTGCAAGGGGATGCTAAAGGTGTGGGAGAACAAAGAGGTCAGGTAACCTCCTGGCCCGGGAAAGAGACAAAGGCCAGAGAGAAGGGGCTGGAGGGGGTTTCAGTTTGGAGCTGGCTGGGGACGGGAAGTGAGTGCAGACGGGGTGGTCTGCCTTGCTGGGCCCCAGAATGGACCTGGCTGAGGGGTCCGGTTCTCTGTACTTACAAGCTCTGTTTTAGATTGTTCCTGTCATCTAATAAACCTCTGTTTTACTGGCTGGCTGAGAGTCACGTCTGACTGCGAAGTGGGGGTGCAGGAACCTCTGGCTTCCCCAGGACCCCGCCTGGGCGGACTCGCTGTGGGAAGCGCACAGAGGGGCAGAGGATGCTGAATGCTCCAAGGAGAGACCCAGAAGGTGAAACTGTGTGAGCTTATTGCCCTGAACAAGTCTGCTCCGAGGGANAGGATGCTGAATGCTCCAAGGTCAGACCCAGGAGGTGAAGCCGTGTGAGCTTCTTGCCCTGAAGACAGTCTGCTCCAAGGGAGAGGAGGCTCCCCAAAGTCCTGCCTGGCTTTGTGGGGAGCAGTTCCAGAGCATCGCCCGGGGACTCTGTGACACATACCCACCCTGCAGCAGTGCCTGTCCCCATCCTGCTCTCCAGTGCATGGTTGGGGTTGGATTAATTGGGTTCCCTGGACTGTCTCTCTAGGCTCTCCAGGTCCCTTAGGATCATTCATCTCCAGTCACAGGGATTTGTGACTCCCTCCAGGTTCCTATCAGCTGTGTCAGTCATCTGCAGGTCCTGCCCACTTCTCCAGGGCAGAAGGAGCCTGAGCAATTCTGGGAAATCCAGCCCCTGCCAGTAGGCTGGGATCCTGGGGCCCACATGCAGGAGGGGTGTTTGTGCTTTTCCTGCTAACTCAGCCTGGAAGCAGAAGCTCGAGGTTTCAGTTCAGTTTCTTGCTGTGAGTTTCAGTAATTCCCATCTGACATTATGCTGTGAAGAGGAAATGGAGACCCCCATGAGGGCACAATATCCGCCTACAGGGCCCCCCTGATAAGGGGATAGTGTCTGCCCAGAGGACCCCCTCTCCCCACAGAGGGCAGTATCTGCTTTCAAGGGCCATGAACACAGAAAGAGGGGAGGACAGAGAATCCAGCAGCTCATGGTGAGTGAGGGAGACTCCCGCACTGCCTCCCGCTTGGAGAAATTCCCAAGTGATGTGGCGAGGGTCCTGTGGGTTCCAGACTCTTCTGCTTTCTGCAGAGGAGAATGTCACAGGGAGTTCCTGTTGCTTTGTGCATTTCCCACTGCACTTTCATTGTAGAGAGGAAACCCTGGTAACAAAGGAGAAACTCATGCAAAAGTTTATTGCTCAATGCCCATGTAAGAATACTCAGAACACAGACCAACGATACAGGGAGCTGTCTAGCCCACAACTGCGCCAGTGCAGCATTGCCCTTCCCCTCCTGTGTGCCCGCAGCTGCACCAGTGCAGCGTGCCCCTCCCCACCCATGTGCCCCATGGCTGCGCCAGAGCGTGCCCAGACCCTCCCGTGTGTCTGCGGCTGCGCCGGTGCAGCATGGTCCTCCCCGCCTGTGTGCCCATGGCTGTGCCAGTGCAGCATGCCCCTCCCCTCCCATGTGCCTGTGGCTGTGCTGGTGCAGCGTGCCTCTCCCCGCCCGTGTGCCCATGGTTGTGAGCCAATGCAGCATGTCCCTCCCCTCCTGTGTGCCCACAGCTGTGCCGGTGCGGCGTGTCCCCCTCCTGTGTGGTAGCGGCTGTGCCAGTGCAGCATACTCCCCTCCCGTGTGCCCGCAGCTGCGCCGGTGCAGCATGCCCCCCTGTATGCCTGCAGCTGTGCCAGTGCGGTGTGCCCCCTCCCGTGTGCCCGCTGCTGCATTGGTGCAGCATGTCCCCCTTTCATGTGCCTGCAGCTGCATCAGTGCAGCATGCCCCCCTCCCATGTGCCCATGGCTGTGCCAGTGCAGCGTGCCCCCCTCCCGTGTGCCCATGGCTGCGCCGGTGCAGCATACCCCTCCCCTCCCATGTGCCCGCGGCTGCGCCAGTGTAGCGTGCCCCCCTCCTATGTGCCCACGGCTGAGCCGGTGCAGCGTGACCCCCTCCTGTGTGCGTGCGGCTGCGCTGGTGCTGAGGACCAGTCCCAGAGCTCACAGGTGACATGAGTGATGCCTAGGCCTCATGCTGCTCTGCGTGCATTCAGTATGGCTCACTGGGCTGCACGGAGGGATAAAGCCAGTGCCCCCCCCCCACGCCACCCAGCCGCTGCTCCTCTAGTGCTCTCCTTTGCAGAGCTGGCCAGGGAGAGGAAGTCGAATCGTTCTGGCTGCTGTGGGCAGTGGCTGGGAGCCACGTGACTGGATACCCAACCCCCCCCTCTGCCGTCATTTCCCAAAAGTGACACTTGCTCACCAAATATAAACTGCCCCAGGGGAGATCTCTTGAGAGCCATCATGCAAACTGCAGTCGGGAGGAAGGGGATTTCTGGGCTCAATGCCCTGGCCTTGGAAATCCCCTCCGGCAGCCCCACGCTCGCTGCTGGGGCCTCATGTTACGTGTCTGCTCTGTGTAGCTCAGGGAGCTGAGACCCCTCACACCAGGGCTCTCATCCTTCAGTGCCTGTAATCTCCCAGCACATGCTCCTCCCAGCCTCTGAATCCCAGACACCAGTTACCATCAAGGCAGTAAATAGCTTTAGAACTTAAAGCCTATTCTAATGACCTCAGGCCCTGGATCAGGGCCCTCCTGGAGCTGGCAGCAGGCGCTTCTAGACCAGGCCACTTGGAGCCAAAACTGCAGAGGAGCTCTCAAACTAGGGCAAAGCTCTGCTTATTTTGTCATTGTCTCCTCTCTTGTTCCTGGGAACACCTCGCCTGGGGAAGGGGCTGGGGCTGACTGGCTTTGCCTGGCGGTGGTGTGAGGGGAAGGTGTCAGGTCTGGGCACATGGGATCATGAAAAGGTTCAAACCTGCTCCAGTGTTTATTCGGTTACCCATGTGACAAAGCTGCCATGGCTCCTTAGCCATGTGCGTAGTGACATCACCTCCACCAGCACATGGGCTGGTGTAGGGGTAAGCAGGGGAATGGTCCCACCATTGTGGGGGACTTTCCTAGCATATGCATGACCGCGGTGAAATGGGCTAGTGAATGGATCTGAGTCCTTGCACCCCCTCCCTTCGCCTGCCCTCGAGGATTCCCGTTCCTCTCTCCTTGTAACCCTGCCACAGCTGGGCCCAGGATTCCTTGTCGTGGTCACTTAGGGCAAAGACTAGGGTGTCCCCACTCTGGGGTGGTCTCTCCACACTGGATGCGTCCCTGACCCACTGATCATTACACACAGTTCAAAGCAAATACAATCTATTAAACAGCAACCAATTAAAAAAAAAAGAAGGAAAAAATGGGAAAGGTTAAAGGAGAACCCGTCACCCCGCTCTGTGGCACGGGGACATCACAACCAGTGTCTCTGGAGGACAAGGGGAGTTCAGTCTGTTCCTCACATGTCCCACGCCTCCTTCTCAGGCCCTGGCTGTGCTGCAGGGATGCCGCGGGTCAGATACTTGCTCTGGCGGTGGCCACACATGCTCAGGCTTTATGTAAGGGGACTGTTGCCTCCTTACTAACATTCAGTGGGGGTGTTTGGTTGGCGGCTCCCAGCACTAAAAGGGGAGGGGTCGATGGGGAATCAGGACCCTGAGACTGACAGTCCCCAGGAACAATGGCGAGAGGCCAGTGCCCCAGGTCAGCCTGATTGACAGGGCAGGCAGGCTAATCAAGGAGTCAGAAGACCGGGGCGGGTGGGGGGTCCCGTCCTCCCTGTGAGCTGGAATTGCCTGAGTCAGACCCAGTGGGGCCGAGCTAAGGAGAGAGCAGCGGCCGGAGCTAAGCTGCTGGGAGCAGAGCTGCAGCCGCAAAGCCAGAGCACAGCCCAGGGAGCAGACCTGCCCTGGGAGCAGAGCCACAGCAACTGGAGGCAGAGGGGCTGGAGAAGCAGCCCAGGGAGCTCGAGGCAGAGCAGCAACAGCAGCCGTGCTGAGGCAGTGTGGAGCTGGAGCTGGGGCTGGAGCAGTCTGGAGCCGGGTGCGGTGAGCAGCTGGGGAGAGCAAGGGGGGACCTTGCGCAGGGAGATGCCTCAGCCAAGAGGCCCTGCAGGCCAGACTTGGGGGATCGTAACCCTAACAGGGTGGGGGTGGCGCTGGGGAGAAGGGTCCTGCCACCCAAAGCCTGAGAGTGTGTGGCCACCGCCAGAGCAAGTGTCCAACCCGCAGCGTCCCTGCAGCACAGCCAGGGCCTGAGAAGGAGGCCTGGGACCTACAAGGAACGGACTGTGACCTGCCCTGACATTCCAGAGACACTGTTTGTGATGGTCCCTGCCACAGAGCGGGGTGATGTGTTTCCTTTCACCTTTCCCATTTTTCTTTATTCTTTTTTTAATTAATTGTTAATTAAACAACTTGTATTTGCTTTAAATTGTATGAAGTGATCAGTGGGTCAGGGAGGTGTGCAATGCAAAGAGAGTACCCCAGAGTGGGGACACCCTAGCCCCTGTCCTGGGTGACCACAGCAGGGTTGGGGGTTGAGCCCCCCAGGAATCCTGGGCCCAGCCTTGTTGGGGTTACGAGGACTCTGCCAGACAGGAGAGTGGAAGGGGAGCCCTCAAGGCCAGGGAGGCCTCTGTGTAAAGGAAGTGGGAGCGAGGACTCAGATCCTTTTGCTAGCCCACTTCATCGGGGTAGTGCAGAAGCCAGGAAAGTTCCCCACAATAGCGGGACCATTCCCCCACTTACATTTAGGTGGCAGGACCCATCTTCGCAGTGTCAACCCCCACTCCCACCCCCAGTTGGGGTTACAATTCCCCTTCAAGTCTGGCCTGCAAGGCCTCTTGGCTGGGGATGTCTCCCTGCACTGGGCCCACTGCCCAGGGTCCCCCTCGCTCTCTCCAGCTGCTCACTGCACCCAGCACTGGGGGCTCCAGCTCCACTCTGCCATAGCACTGCTGCTGGTGCTCTACCTCCAGCTCCCTGGGCTTCTTCTCTGGCTCCTCTGGCTCTGGTTGCTGCAGCTCTGCTCCCAGCACAGGTCTGCTCTCTGGGCTGCTTCTGTGGCTCTGCTCCCAGCACTGACCTGCTCCCTGGGCTAGCCAACCAAAAAAAATCCAGTAAGTTTTAGTAAGGGGTTACATAGGGTTACCGACTGTCCCACACAGCTTCCATAAAGGAGGCGCATTGTCTCACACAACATTATCACGACTCTCATGAGAGCTGGTTGGTCTTTTCCTAAAAGCCCCAGCTCCTGGAGTCAGGTGATGGTGGCAGAATCTCTGCTTCCATTTACAATAAAGGAACTTATCCTGATCATCCTGTTTGCTTAGTAAAGCTTGAAAATAGGCCCCTGAAAGGCTCTTGCACCAGGCACCAAAGAAAAAGGACCCAGCAAGTTTTAGTTTGAAGCTACTCTCATGACTGTTTGGAGCCTGGCTCATGATGCTCAAACCCCTTGGGAGTGATGCTGCTGCCAAATGCAGACTGAGGTCTTGACTCTGGGCAGATCTGGGGTAAGGGTGGCTTTTAGCCACATCTGCACATTTTGGATTGCTGTAGGGCGGGCGTAGCACTAGGAGGATGTTAGCCCTGTGGACACCTTAGCCTTAGAGACTCTCCCACCTCCCCCTCTTTCCTCAGCACACCCCTGTGTGCGTCCATCCGCGCTAGGCTGCTCCTACCCCAGAGCAATGTGAAGAGCTGTGACATTATTGATATAAACCGGGACCATATAGAACATGGTTGCAACCAAGGTCCTGTAGTGGCACCAAATCTTATGTAAAGGGGGTTGTATAAGGTGTGCAAGGCCAGGTTATGGGTTGCTGGTTGTGATTATGCTGTCTGTATGTCTGTGTCATTTTGTAGTTGAAGTTATGAGTATTGGCTCTATAGTGTCTGTATTTCAAACTTGTGCTGTGCTTGTGGGTGACATCCCAGACAAGTTGGTGTTAGCTCTGCCCAGCCTGCTTGATGGCCCATTAAGGACCATCAGCTACACAACTGACCCACTGAGAGGAAGGCATAAAGATAGCCTTGAACTCAGCAAAGTATGCAGGGACTTGCCCATGTGACTCCAAACTCCTTTGCTGTAATTTTCCACAGTAGAAGACAAAGAAGTGTTCTTACCCTGGAAGTGCCTATGTAAGGCTGATGCCTCATTTCCATCTTGTCTTCAGTCCTGCTTTCTTACCTCTGGAGGGACTTTGCTACAAACTGAAGCTCGTGCAAAAGGACTGAATGACCATCCCAGCTGTGGATGTTGTCCAGACTTGATTGAACCTGCAGTTCACTCTAATCACTGCTAAAAGCCTGAACTAAGAACTTTGCATTACTGTATGGAATTGATTCCATTTAACGTTTTAGCTCTTATCTCTATCTTTTCCTTTTATGAATAAACCTTTAGATTTTAGATTCTAAAGGATGGCACACGGATTTGTGGTAAGATCTGATGTGTTATATTTTTGGGAACCCCCTGGGTCTGGGGCTTGATTCTTTGGGATCGAGAGAACCTTTTTCTTTTATTGGGGTGTTGGTTTTCATAACCATTCATCCCCAGGATGGGTGGCACTGGTGGTGATACTGGGAAACTGGAGTGTTTAAGGAAATTGCTTGTGTGACTTGTGGTTAGCCAGTGGGTGAAACCAAAGTCCTCCTTGTCTGGCTGGTTTGGTTTGCCTTAGAGGTGGAAAACCCCCAGCCTTGGGCTGTAACTACCTGGTTTAAGCAATTGGTCCTGAATTGGCACGCTCAGTAGGGTCCCACCAGAACCGCATCCTCACAAGGGCCTGCAGCAGGGGCCAAGATTCCCAGGTAACGATGCTAGGCAAGTACCTGGCTGCCCACGCTGGTTCCAGCTCTGAAGATTTAGGGTCTTGTGGCACCATCTAGTGGCCACTGGAAGTTTCAGCTGCTCCACCTCTGTCTCACAAACCCGCTTGCTTTGTAAGTATTTGCTTTGAAAACTTCAGTGTGGCTCTGTCAGCAAAACCAGGAGAAAAACTCATTTGCCCCCATTCTGATGGGAACAGGCCACTGGGTTCTCACTTCCCTGAAAACAGAAATCCACGTTCAGCGAGTCTTTCTGGCTAATGCAATGGTGTGGCTTATTGTTAAGACTACATTTTAGTCACAGATATTTTTAACAAAAGATCATGGGCAGTGTAAGCAGAGTCAGGATGAGCTGTACCCTGACATCTGGTGGTGAATTTTGGGAAGTGTGGAGAGAATGTCGGGAATGTGAAGTCTCAAATATTTGCATAGGCACACCCAGCAAGGAGCCTGGGATGGTTATTTTGACAGCTCTGGGATCCCCGAGATTGGGGCAGGATAAATAAAGTGTTGCCACCTGATTATGTGAATGAGGAACTACGAGACTGCTTTATGACAGAGATGTCTCAATATAAATTAAGTGACACTTGCTAGACAAGGGACATGGGTTCCAAAACCCAGTGAAGGGAAAGAGGTTGGGGACTGGGGTGTGTACCTGATAGTATGGGCCCCTTTTGAGGGCCTGGAACACAAATTGCACGGCCTTCTCTCTCCACTGTTAAAGAGTAGAGCTAATTTTGATTCCATTAGGAGTCCATCTAGAGACTGCTGAGCTGAATTCATGTTGGACCAATAGTGCACCAACACCAGGGCTCCCCTACTAAGAGCTGAACTGAGATCACTGAGTGCTGTGTTAACTAGTGGGGGAGCCTGAAGACCTATCGTTAAGTGGCTGGCAGAGCGGAGCAGTTGCAGCGTGTTGGAGCAGCCCATGGAACAGTGAGCAGAGTAAAGCGGTTTGCAGGGGTGGCTGGAGGAGCAGCACGGCTGGTGTGGCGGAGCTGGTCATGGTGAAAGCTGCAGCAGAACTCAACGGAGAGGTGGAGCAGTTGGCCCTGGCCCACGTAAGATGCCCCTTAACACCTTGTGTGGACTTCCCCCCCATTTCCATCCAGGCTGGGGGGTAAAACTCTACAGATAAACTCTTGAATTCTGGGGTGGCACTGACCAGAGACTTTTGGGTTGTTGGACTTTGGGGTGATTGGACTTAAGACCTTAAGGGGAAAAGGACATTGCCAAACATATGTAAGCAGAGTCAGGATGAGCTGTACCCTGACATCTGGTGGTGAAGTATGGGAAGTGTGGAAAGAATGTCTGGAATGCAAAATCTCAAATATTTGCATAGGCTCGCCTAACCCATCCCAGACTGCCGAGCTGTGGGTGCTTTGTGACAGAAATGACTCAACCTCAGTTGGGTGGTACTTGCTAGACAAGGGACATGGGTTCCAAAACCCTGTGAAGGGAGAGAGGTGGGGACAGGTATTTGTGCCTGGTGGTGCAGGCTCCTTGTGGAGCTAGAAGCACCAGTTGCACCTCCTCCTCTCTCCACTGTGGAATGTCAGAGTTGATTTTTTTTATTCCCTTAAGACTCTAGATACAGGTTGCTGAGCTGAACTCACTTTGGGCTAATGGTGCACTAGCACTGGGCTCCCCTACTATGTGCTGAGATCACTAAGAGCTGAAATCACAAAAGAGCTGAAATTACTGAGCTGGGAGCACTGAGTACTGTGCTAACTAGTGGGGGAGCCTGAAGCTATACTGTGGAACAGAGCAGCTGGCGGAGTGGAGAGCAGTTTATGGGGATGGCTGGAGCGGACCACAGGACAGCTGGTGGAGTGGAGCGGCTGGCAGAGCGGAGTAGCTGTGGGGCGTGTGGAGCAGCCCACAGAGCGAGCGGAGCCGAGCAGTTTGCTGGGACAACTGGAGCAGCTCACGAGGCAGCTGGTGGAGCGGAGCAGTTTGTGAGGACGGCCGGAGGAGCAGAGTGGAGCGGCTGGTAAGGCGGAGCAGTTCGTGGAGAAGGCGGAAGCAGAACCCACGGAGAGGCAGGGCAGTTGGCCCTGGACCACGTAAGGTGCCCCTTTCACCCAGGCTGGGGGGAGGGACCTCTACAGATAGACTCTTGAATTCTGGGGTGGCATTGACCAGAGACTTTTGGGTTGTTGGACTTTGGAGTGATTGGACTTAAGACCCTAAGGGGAAAAGGACATTGCCAAATGTACTTGGGGGGGTGGTTATGGTTTGTGTTATAACTCTGTTTGTGGTGTTTCTCCAATGGGATGCCGCATTGTTTCCTTCCTTAATTAAAAAGATTTCGCTACACTCAGACTCCGTGCTTGCGAGAGGGGAAGTATTGCCTCCTAGAGGTGCCCAGGGGGGTGTGGTATGTAAGTGTCCCAGGTCACTGGGTGGGGGCTCGAGCCGGTTATGCCTTGTGTTATTGAAACGGAACCCCTGGATACTGAACCCGGCCCTTGTTGCTGCCAACTCAGAGGGGCAGAAGGGTTACACATACTTGGAGGTGGGTTCTTGCTTATGGTTTGTGTTATAACCCTGTTTGTGGTGTTTCTCCAATGGGATGCCGCATTGATTCCCTCCTTTATTAAAAAGTTTTTGCTACACTCAGACTCTGTGCTTGCGAGCGGGAAATATTGCCTCCTAGAGGCACCCGGGGGGTGTGGTATGTAAGTGTCCCAGGTCACTGGGTGGGGGCTCGAGCTGGTTATGCATTGTGTTACTGAAACGGAACCCCTGGATACTGAACCCGGCCCTTGTTGCTGCCAACTCAGAGGGGCAGAAGGGTTACAGCAGTAAACAAAAAATCAAGGCCCGTGACCTGTCCTTGACTTGTACTATATACCCCTCACTTGCCCACTCCACCTCCGCCATAGGCGTAGCACAGGGGTCGATGCAGTGACAGTAGACACTGCATTGCTGACAACGACTGTTGCTGCCTTGCAGAAGCTGGCCCACAATGCCCCACACTGACAAGCACTCCTGATGAGGACGTGCGATGGCAACACAAGGACTGTAGCAGTTTAATGACTGCGGTGGCTGTAAATCAACGTAATCTAGGTCAACTTAATTTTTTAGTACAGACTTGCCCAAGGTGTCACAGCTAAATACGAGATGGAAGAGGTTGTTTAGCAGAAGTAGTTAACACATATTCTAGTGTAAGGGATCATGCAAAGTGAAGTGGTCTGTCAATACCCCTGCAGTCATAGGACAAAAAATGGGATTATTGAGTTACAGATTGTCGTAATAAGCTATAAATCCAGGGTCTTTCCTGAGACCGTGATTTTGAGTGTCAAGCAAAGTCATGAATTTAAGCTCCCAGACACGTCTTTTCAAGGTGTTGTGCAGGTTTCCTTTGAGGACAAGGACTGAGAGGTCAGATATGGAGTGATCATATTGTGAAAAGTGTTTGCTCACAGGTGATAGGGTGTTTTGGTCCAACAGAAGTTAGATCAGTAAAAGATATGACCTCACTCACCTAGTTTCTCTAATATCCTGGGACCAACTTCGCTACCACAACACTGCAAACAACATAGCAAGCTTGACTGCAGTCTGGAAATACCTGCAGAATGTGAACTTGACCTTTAAGGTGCATAGGGTATCACTGAGGAGTAATGGGATGAAATTAAGAGCAGGGAGCCCTTCTGCCCCGTTTTGGAGATTACCCAAGGGGCACAGAGTGAATAACTACCACCCTGCTCACAGTGTGAGGGAGCTTTATCTGTGCCCACGTGGGGAAACTCATCCAAAGCTACCGGTTGCTGGCAATGCAACTGCCCCACTCCAGGCCCAGCAAGCCCACTCTTGCCCTCTGCAGGCTAACAATTTGCAGACCCAAACCCTTCGGTTCCCAGAGTGAGGTCGTGGACCAGAAAGAACCTGTGGCTAAATCTGGGCGCTAAGTATCCCCCCAGAGTTCTGCTCTGGCTCTAGGGCAAAGGACCCTCCAACCTGTCTGGATACTCCTGTGTGTTCCACACGAGCGCACAGGTGTCAACCTGTGGACACCCACAGTGCGCACAGATTTACTGCCTCTGTGGCAGCAGCACCCCAAGTTTGCTAGCTTCACCTCAGTTCACTGCACTCCTTAGCACGCAGCACTTAGGGCAGGTCTCTGTTTTAATGAAGATGCTGTATGCCGATGGGAGAAAGCTCTCCTGTCAGCATAGTTAATCCATCTCTCCAAGAAGAGGTAGCTATGTTGACAGGAGAAGCTCTCCCGGGCCGGTGACATAGCGCTGTCTACACCAGGGGTTAAGTCAGTATAACTGCATCACCATGGCCGGGGGAGGGGGAGACTGGGGGCGGAGTGAGGGTGCTGTGGGCATGGCCCTGGGGTGGAGGAGGAGACTGGGGGTGGAGTAAGGGTGCTGGGGGCATGGCCCTGGGGGGGAGGGCGTTAGGGGGCCTGTGGGGGCGGCGCTGGACATGAGGGGGCCTGTGGACGCTGCGGAAGCC